>NC_135970.1:43147003-43199503 GCF_053455715.1 Rhinoraja longicauda | reverse complement strand
AGTAGAGTCCTAACTTGCCCAACCTTTCCCTACAGCTCAGGCCCTCAAGTCCTGGCAACATCCTTGTAAATCTCCTTTAAATTTCTATCCCCTGACCTTAAACCTATGCCCTCTAGTTGTGGACTTCCCCACCCGTGGAAAAAAATACTCTGACTATCTACCCTATCTATTCCCCTTGTAATTTTATGCACCACAATAAGTTCAGAAAGGGGTTGAACGAAAAGCAATTCTCCCCTTTATTTATAAACAGGTATCTCACCGGTCATAATCCATGACAGCTATTAACAAGCTCACTTGGTCGATGTTCTCAGGAGGGACGTCAAACACGATGGCTTCATTGTACACAGGGTTCAAAGTGTTTCTCTTCGTCGATGTTTTCCTCTTCTTCAGCCTCCTCCCACTGCACATCAAGGAGATCTTCACATACGGATCTGGGGAAACAAAAGGGGAGACAATGGGACCTCCTCATCCGAAGATAACCAGGGCCTGTTTGTGCGCTGGATCTCGACAGTCTAAAGTCTAAAGTCATCTCTAAAGGCAGTTCGATAAGTATCTGGCATTCGGGAGTTATGAGACAGCAACTCGACAGGCTGTACCACGATGCCTCCCACACATTTAAAATGACAGAAGGGTAGAGACAAATTAGTGGAGAGAAACTGTTGTCTCTTGGGAATGGAGACAAAAGCCAGAGGAAATTAAATGAGTGATGACAGAAAACGTCTAAAGTGACGGGCGTAATGTCACCACATGCAGGGTGGATGTGGGGGCTTTAGTAAGGATGCCAATGAGGTGTACAGGGTGCAGCCTGGGTTAGAGGGCAGTCGCTACAACCAGAGAGACAAACCTGGATTGTTTTCTCTGGAGCGTTGAAGGATGTTATTAACTGGTCTAACAGAAACAACGTCCTCCCCTCTGTTGGCAGAGTTCTGAACAGTCCTGAGGTATAGCCCCAGTCCTCCAACCAAACCCATCGGGATTTTCTCTGGAACGGATACGCTACAATGTAGAAAAATCATATTTTGCACTTTGGTATTTTTCTCTCTGCTCTCCTGTAGTACTTGAGGAACTGCAGACGCTGGTTTAAACCAAAGGCAGACACAAAATGCTGGAGTAACTCAGCGCGTCAGGCAACATCTCTGAAGAAAAAGGAATAGGTGACGTTTCGGGTTGAAACCTGAAGAAGGGTCTCGGCTTGAAACGTCACCTATTCCTTTTTTCCAGAGATGCTGCCTGACCCGTTGAGTTACTCCAGCCTTTTGTGTCTGTCTGTTGTACTTGAGTATGGCTTGATTGTTTTCATGATTTGATTTGATAGCATGCAAACAAAAGCTAGTCACTGTATCTCTGTACACGTAACAATAATAAAGCAATGCCAATTGTTGGAGGCACAAGAGACAGCTGAAGCTGGAATCTTGAACAAAGCACAGAGTGTTGGAAGAACTCAACAGGTTGGGCAACATCTGCGGAGGTAATGGACAGACAGCATCTCAAGTGGGACCCTTCTTCAGACTGAGATGTGAAGAAGTGACCCGACCCGAGACGTTGTCTATCCATTGCCTCCACACTGCCTGACCTGCGGAGTCCTTCTCACATCAAGTTGTTGCCTTGGCTGTGGATGGTTGGCATGTCCTTGGGGTGTGTGGCTTACCGGATGCCCCAGTTATGTCCATGGCCTTGAGGTTGCGGGCCTTGATGACAGTGACGGTGAGTCTGCCGGCAGTAGGGAGATAGCACAGTGAGAACATCAGGTCTCCAAGATCCACGTTTTCCTAAAATATAGGAAGCAAAGTTGAGCAGAGCTCTCTGACAGACAATTTGAAAACCTCTCACTGCCCTTCACTCGTCTTGAGATCAATGGGTGCAAACATTCTGTTACTGACGTACAAGATGGAAGTGGGACCGCAGTAACTGTTACTGACGTACAAGATGGAGGTGGGACCGCAGTAACTGTTACTGACGTACAAGATGGAGGTGGGACCGCAGTAACGTTCTGTTACTGACGTACAAGATGGAGGTGGGACCGCAGTAACGTTCTGTTACTGACGTACAAGATGGAGGTGGGACCGCACTTGCAGTATTATTTCCAGTTTTGCTCACTGTGCTGCAGGTAAAATGCTATGAAGCTGGAAAGAGTGCAGAGAAGGGCAGATACATGGCAGATGCAGTTTAATGTGGATAAGTGTGAGGTTATTCACTTTGGAAGTAAGAATAGAAAGGCAGATTATTATCTGAATGGTGTCAAGTTAGGAAGAGGGGATGTTCAACGAGATCTGGGTGTCCTAGTGCATCAGTCACTGAAAGGAAGCATGCAGGTACAGCAGGCAGTGAAGAAAGCCAATGGAATGTTGGCCTTCGTAACAAGAGGAGTTGAGTATAGGAGCAAAGAGGTCCTTCTACAGTTGTACCGGGCCCTGGTGAGACCGCACCTGGAGTACTGTGTGCAGTTTTGGTCTCCAAATTTGAGGAAGGATATTCTTGCTATTGAGGGCGTGCAACGTAGGTTCACTAGGTTGATTCCCGGAATGGCGGGACTGTCGTATGTTGAAAGGCTGGAGCGATTAGGCTTGTATACACTGGAATTTAGAAGGATGAGGGGGGATCTTATTGAAACGTATAAGATAATTAGGGGATTGGACACATTAGAGGCAGGAAACATGTTCCCAATGTTGGGGGAGTCCAGAACAAGGGGCCACAGTTTAAGAATAAGGGGTAGGCCATTTAGAACGGAGATGAGGAAGAACTTTTTCAGTCAGAGAGTGGTGAAGGTGTGGAATTCTTTGCCTCAGAAAGCAGTGGAGGCCAGTTCGTTGGATGCTTTCAAGAGAGAGCTGGATAGAGCTCTTAAGGATAGCGGAGTGAGGGGGTATGGGGAGAAGGCAGGAATGGGGTACTGATTGAGAATGATCAGCCATGATCACATTGAATGGCGGTGCTGGCTCGAAGGGCTGAATGGCCTACTCCTGCACCTATTGTCTATTGTCTATTGTCTATTGATGCTGCCAGGACTCGAGAGACTGAGCTGGCGGGAGAGGTTTGACCAGCTGGGTGTTTTTTCCTTGGTATCTGTGTACGCGCATACTTCTCTACAAGAGTTGCATCCATAATAATCACCAGAGAGTTTTCCAGCCATGCTGCTCATCCTCCTCATGCTGGTATTCTCTACCATGCCCTTATTTACTAGGATCCATTTAGGATTAGCTGTGTTTCTGCTCCACAACATTACCGGAGTGTCAAGCCAGCAGCAATGGTCACCAACATTTTAGCTCACTGGAAGTCATTTTATAGTCATACAGTATGGAATCAGGCCCTTCGACCCAACTCATCCATGCCGACCAAGGTGTCTACATGAGTTCATCCCATTTGCCCGCATTTGGCTTATAAAGGCTTCCAAGCCTTTCTTATCCATTTGCCTGTCCAAATGTCTTTTAAAAATTGTAGTCGAACCTACCTCCACAACTTGCTCTGGCAGCTTATTCTATCTCCCCATCACACATCACACTGGCCTCTCAGGTCAACTGTAACTATTTCCCCTTTACCTGCTTAAATCAAAGTCTTTCTTTTCCTGCAGGGCCTGTTCTTTTCCTGCAGGGCCTGTTCTTTCCCTGCAGGGCCTGTTCTTTCCCTGCAGGGCCTGTTCTTTCCCTGCAGGGCCTGTTCTTTTCCTGCAGGGCCTGTTCTTTCCCTGCAGGGCCTGTTCTTTCCCTGCAGGGCCTGTTCTTTACATCCTCAGCACAATCTGGGTGCTGTTGTTCAGTTTGGAAAGTCGAGGTTTCTTGGTTATAGAGACATAGGTCTATACAACACCTCAGTCCACCTTGTCCATGTCAGCCAAGTTGGCATTCTGGGCTAGTCCCATTTGCCTACATTTGGCACTTCTGGCATAGTCAGAGTCATATAGTGTGGAAACAGGCCCTGCGGCCCAACTTGCCCACACTGACCAATGTGTCTTATCTACACTAGTCCCACTTGCCTGTGTTTGGCCCATATCCCTCTCAGCCTGTCCTTTCCATGTACCTGTCTAATTGCTTCTTAAACATTGCTACAGTCCCTTCCTCAATTCCCCCACTCTGGGCAAGAGACTCTGTGCGTCCACCTGATCTATCCCTCCATATAGAGAGTGGTTTGGTTTTCTCGTTTTTCTTTGTGGCAAGATACTGCCATGTTCCTCCTTGGCAGAGGCGAAACTAAATTGGATTAGATTGGTACAATGCATGGGTTAGACGTCCATGCTATATTGGTGAGGCAATTATACTGGCAGGAAATTTAACTTGTTTCCATCCCTGATCTTTACTACAGAGAGATCTGAGGAAGCCACAAATCTCCATTGCCACCAACTCAGTGACTAATGCAAGTGATTCATGATTTGCCTGATCGTACTCAAGACACCGTTTTTCATTGTGTTGTGTTACATGAGGCAATAATAAACTAATATCAATGCCAAAGAAAATTATTGTGCGTGTATCTTGCCAGTATCTAGATGCTCCTTTTCTGCAACACATACCGCCTGCCAAGATTAAGAATTAGATGCAGTGTGAAACAGGAGCTTTATTTATAGCTGTGTTTATGTTACATCAGGTTTCACTTCCACCTTTCAGGTGAAATGAATGAAGAAAGACGATTCTGTGACTTCTCCGGGGCGGCACGGTGGTGCAACGGTAGAGTTGCTGCCTTACAGTGCCAGAGATCTGGTTTCCATCATGTCTGTGGGTGATATCTGTACGGAGTTTGTACGTTCTCCCTGTGACCACGTGGGTTTTCTCCGAGATCTTCGGTTTCCTCCCACACTCCAAAGTCGTACAGGTTTGTAGGTTAATTGGCTTAGTATAAGTGAAAATTGTCCCCAGTGTGTGTAGAAAGTGTTAATGTACGGAGATCACCGTTTGGTGCAGACTTGGTGGGCCGAAGGGCCTGTTTCCACGCTGTATCTCTAACCTAAACTAAAGACTAAACATAAGAGGCTGAGGGGAGGCCTTATTACAGGGCAAACCATCAAGGGCATGGATAACGAGAATGCTCACAGTCATTTTCAGGGTAGATTCTAAAACTAGAGGCATCGGCTTCAAGGTGAGAGGGGAGAAATGTAAGAGGGATGGACCTCAGGGGCAACTTTTTTGACTCAGGGGATTGTCCGTATCAGGAATGAGCTGCCAGACGAAGTTATAGAAGCAGATATAATTATGAATTTTAAAAGATATTTTGACAAAAATATAGATAGGAAAGGTTTATCTAAAAGTCTCTTAAACTCCACTATAGTATCTGCCTCATCCACCATCCCTGGCAGTGTGTTCCAGGCACTCATTACACTCTGTGTAAGAAAACATCTCCATTAAACTTTCACCCTCTGACCTTAAACCTATGACTCTGGTATTTGATATTTCCATCCTGATTGTCTACTCTATCAGTGCCTCTCATAATTTAATATACTTCTATCAGGTCTCCCTTCAATCTCTGGTGTTCCAGGGAAAACAATCCAAGCTAGTCCAACCTCTCCCTGTAGCTAATAGTCCCTAATCCAGGCATGATTCTAGTAAACTTCCTCTACAACCTCTCTAAACCCTCCGTCTCTTCCTGTAATGGGGTGATCAGAACTGCATCAAGAGTTTCAGTTTAGTTTATTGTCACATGTACTGAGGTACAGTGAAAAGCTTTTTGTTGCGTGCTAACCAGTCAGCAGAAAGATTATACATGATTACAATCAATCCATTTATAGTGTGTAGATACATGATAAGGGAATAACGTTTATGGCAAGGTAAAGCCAGCAAAGTCTGGTCAAGGATAGTCTGAGGTGGATAGTAGTTCAGCTCTGCTCTCTGGTTGTGGTAGGATGATCTAGTTGCCTGATAATAGCTTGATACTCCAAATGTGGCCTAATCAAAGTCCGATAAAGCTGCATCTTGACTTCCTGACCATGGGGGCAAGCTTTGTCCAATCTCCTCCACCTACCCCTCCCATCAGTGCAGATGGTACCCCACATCATGGGAGGGTTTCCTGGATCTAGGCCCAGCAGTGAGTCAGAGAGTGGTGACCCCATGTATATTCTGCTCTTGTTCTCCTTGGGGCAGCCGTTGTAAGTTTGGGAAAAGAGATCTGACCTGTAAACCCTAATGACATTATTCTGTTTCGTGTAAGATTTCTGAGCAATGTTTCTGAAAAATGTCTTTCACTAACTTCTGCAGATGCACGTTAGAAGGCATCCTATTAGCTTAGTTTAGTTTAGAGATACAGTGTGGAAACAGGTCCTTCGGCCCCCCGAGTCAGTGCCGAGCAACGATCACCCATACCCTATCCTACACATAAGGGGCAGTTTACAGAAGCCAATTAACCTACAAACCTGCACGCCTTTGGAAAGTGGGAAGAAACCGGAGCACCCGGAGAAAACCCACATGGTCACAAGGAGAATGCCCAACTCTGTACAGACAGCACCCATATTCAGGATTGAACCCGGGTCTCAGGTGCTGTAAGGCCATCATTGTGCCTCCCCTTAATACATTTTAACCAGATGTATCAGCTTGGTTTTGCAACCCACTGCCCAAGACCATAAGAAACTGTAGAGAGCTGTGGGTATAGCCCAGCCGATCACATAGACAAGTCCAGCCTTCTATCAATTCCATCTATACTTCATGCTGCTTTGGGAAAGCAGTCAAAATAACCAAGGACATGTCCCATCCCAATCATTCCTCCTTTTCCCCTTTCCAATCAGGCAGAAGACACTAAAGTTTGAAAGCATGTACCACCAGATTCAAGAATATCTTCTTCCCTGCTGTTAATGAATAATCCTCACATAAGCTAGGAAGGACTGTACTAATCCTCCAACCTACCTCATTGTGGACATTGAACTTTACAACGCTGTAACACTATATTCTGCACTCTGGTATTTTCCTCTTTGATAACCTGTGCCACAGCACGGTGGTGCAGCGGTAGAGTTGCTGCCTCACAGCGCCAGAGGCCCGGGTTCGATCCTGACAACGGGTGCTGTCTGTATGGAGTTTGTCCGTTCTCCCCGTGACCTGCGTGAGTTTTCTCCGGGATCTCCAATTTCCCCCCACATTCCGTAGACGTACCGGTTTGTGGGCTAATTGGCTTGGCGAAAATTGTAAATTGTCCCTAGTGTGTGTAGGATAGTGTTAGTGTGCAGGGATCGCTGGTCGGCACAGACTCGGTGGGCTGAAGGGCCTGTTTCCACACTGTATCTCTAAACTAAACTAAACTAAACTAAACTACTTGTGTACAAGTTCATTGTACTCATGTATAGTATGATTTGTGTAAGAAGGAACTGCAGATATGGGTTTAAACCGAAGATAGACATAAAAAGCTGCAGTAACTCAGTGGGACAGGCAGCATCTCTCGAGAGAAAGAATAGGTGACGTTTCGGGTCAAGACCCAAAGACGTGTCAGAAGAAGGGTCTCGACCCAAAACATCACCCATTCCTTCTCTCCAGAGATGCTGCCTGTCCCGCTGAGTTACTCCAGCTTTTTGTGTCTATCTATAGTATGATTTGGTTGGATAGCAATCAGGATTATTTTTTCCCTTATCTCAGTACAGGGGACAATAACAAACCACTACCGGACCAATTATCTTCTCAGCTCAGTTCTTGCACAGCAGCTGATTGCATGCACGCACTCTCAAACACTCACCACAGATACTGATTGATCGATTGATCGATCGATCGATTGATCGATTGATTGATTGATTGATTGATTGATTGATTGATTGATTGATTGATTGATTGATTGATTGATTGATTGATTGATTGATTGATTGATTGATTGATTGATTGATTGATTGATTGATTGACTGATTGATTGATTGATTGATTGATTGATTGATTGATTGATTGATTGATTGATTGCACGCACTCTCAAACACTCACCAGAGAGACTGGCACAAACTTCTCTAATTACATTCAATGTTTGATTGGTGATGGAGTGCAGATTATAATTGCAGTAAAACAAAGCTGGATTGCTGAGATAACTGTAATACAATATACTTACAAGGCTGCCTGAAGATACAAAAACAGATGTGACAGCTTGTTGGAAGAGCTTAATTGAGAAATCACAATGGAAGTAAGTTTACCATTCCTGCTACTGTCAGGTTAAGACCATTCTCAGTGGGGTACAGATCAGTTGGGTATCTACACTCCATTTACCACTTCTCGTACAGTTCTCCATCACTACACTATGCTTTACACAATCTGAAGGAGGCACCTAACCCAAAACGTTATCTATCCGTTCCCTCCACAGATGCTTCATGACCCGCTGAATTACACCAGCAATTTGTGTTGTGCTCAAGATTCCAGCATCTACAGTTTAGTTTTAGTTTAGAGATGCAGCAGGGAAACAGGCCCTCTAGTCCACCGAGTCCATGCATACCAGTGATCCCCGCACACTCACACTATCCCACACACACTGGGGACAATTTACAATTATACCAAGCCAATTAACCTACAAACATGTATGTCTTTGGAGTGTTGGAGGAAACTGGAGCACCCGGAGAAAACCCACGTAGTTCACGGGGAGAAGGTACAAACTCCGTACAGGCCACGTCAGGATCAAACCCGGGTCTCTGGCGCTGTAAGGAAGCAACTCTATCGCTGTGCACCCTGCTGACCTGGTGTCACTGCTGAAACTCCCACCTCTTCGTCTCACGCAATCTTTCTTTAAACCGCTCCTCAAACATGCATCTTCCAGCACCCTTTGGATGTCTTGGTGTCAAATTCTGATGTGATTACTCCTGTGAAATGCTTTGGGATGTCACACTGCACCAGAGGTGCCCTACAATTGCAAGCTGTCACTGTGTTGCTGTTGACAACAGATGGACTGGAAGCTTCCTGCTGACATTGGAAGAGAATCATTGGGACATTGGGACCTGGAAACATTGAGACTGAGGAACAGGGGAGTTCAAGTCTCTTCAAGACTGAAGGTAAGAACTTAAGAAGGTAGGAGCAGGTGGAGGCCACTCAGACACTCTGACCTGCCCTATCATTCAATATAATCGTCTCTAATCTGCCCCATCACCTCATCTGTGCCAATCACCATAGCCCTGACCTCCGAAGAGGCCTGTTTTCGCGCTGTATCTCTAAAACTAAAACGTATCTCCTGTTCCCTTGGAAAGCAACCATACGTTCCATGATCAGCTTGTACAGTGGAACATGGTGGCCAACAGAGGGGCAGCAGCTGGCAATGAGCGTCGGTGTGTTTGCGGTGGTCGCGAGACCTGGTGTTGGCCGAGGCAGCCGCGGGAAGACCCACAACAACGGGGCGAGCGAGTGGATGGAGTGCACCAGGGCCAGTTACACCGGGCGGCGGTCGAAGGGGTCAAATCATCCCCTTATCTCATTGACCTAGAGCTCCCTGAACACTGGGCCTTAAAGTGAGGACATAACAACTTGCACACCTCCTTGTGCCATGATCGGACTTTTCAAAGACTTGGAAGTTGCAAGATGGCGCCAGGTGATGGCAACTCTTCGAGTGCTGTTCCAAAATCAATTGAGGATCATTTGTGCTCATGCATGCTATGATTTGACAGAAGAGCAGGCAGAACAAGTGTTTTACTGTTTCACTCTACATGTGACAATAGGTCAACTAAACTAAATTAAACCAGACCAGATAGTAAGAAATGTTTCCTCAAGGCTAACACCAATGGGGTAGTTTGAAGGTGAGGAATTAAAAGTTTAGAGAGGATCTAAGAAGGAATTTCTGTTTCACCAAGAGAACAGTTGGATTCTGATACACCCTCTGACCTTTGACAGTCTGCCATGTAGAAAAGGTTTCTTATTATCAAACCTTTTTAATATTACTGAACCTATTGGGACCTCATTGAAACTTACTGAATAGTGAAAGGTCTGGATAGAGCAAATGTGAAGAGGATATTTCCACCAGTGGGAGAGTCTAGGACTAAAGGCCACAGCATCAAAATAAAGGATGCACCTTCACAAAGAAGATGAGGAGGAATTTCTTTAGTCAGAGGGTGGTGAATCTGTGGAATTCATTGCCACAGAAGGCTGTGGAGGCCAAGTCAATGGATTTTTTAAGGCAGAGAATGACAGATTCTTGATTATTACGGGTGTCAGGGGTTATGGGGAGAAGGCAGGAGAATGGGGGTTGAGAGGGAAAGATAGATCAGCCATGATTGAATGGCGGAGTAGACTTGATGGGCCGAATGGCCTAATTCTGCTCCTGGAACTTATGACTTTATGAACTATTTACATTGACGTGGAAGAGAGAAGAATATTTTGGATGTTTAGGTTATTTATTGTCATGTGCACAGAGATACAGTAAGAATCTTGTCCTGCAAGATATCCAGACAAGTCATACTCTAGATGTGCTCTTCTGGATCAGCGTGCAGAATTGCCACATTCTGGTGTCATCTTGCATCTTCCAAGTCACTGAAAAGTCTGATCTTGTTCCAAGAAGATAAGTGATTTCTTATATTCTTACTTTAAGGCCCAGTGTCCTAGTGGCACAGGATGGGTGAAGTCAGGGTGGGTCTAGCCCAGCGCGGTGCCCTCTGCTAGTTCCACCGCTGCTCGATCCGCTCGCTCTCCCTGCTGCAGCAGGGTCTCCACCAAGACCACAACCCATGACCACAACCCATGACCACAACCCATGACCACAACCCATGACCACAACCCATGACCACAACCCATGACCACAACCCATGACCACAACCCATGACCACAACCCATGACCACAACCCATGACCACAACCCATGACCACAACCCATGACCACAACCCATGACCACAACCGTGCCACCTGTCGCCTCCAGCAGCCACCCTCTGCTTCCCCGCATCGCGGTCGCCATGTCCCGCTTCCCCGGCCGAGCACAAAACCTCAGGGCAATTTCTGAAGGCGTGGGAGTAGTAACGACAACGATGGGGGGAGCAGACCCCACTGTGGGAGTAGTAACAACAAAGGTGTGGGAGTAGTAACGACAACGATGGGGAAGAGGACTCCACTGCAACACTAGAGGAGTGTGACAAAGACTCCTTGGATCGCCAAGGAAGGCATGGGCCAATTGCTGAGAAATGGGATTAGTGGATTTAGGCCAGCACGGCCAAGGTGGGCTGAAGGGCCTGTCGCTGCACTGTATGACTTGAAGACTATATTACTTGACCTCACCTCTGTTAAACACCTCCAATGAATGACACATCAGTGCTAATTGATCAATACTGGGAGCAATCTGAAGTCTTGTTCATTGATTTCTCTTCAAGCTTAAATGGTTGTTGTACTCTATTAGTGGCCTCAATAGCAGATGCAGGAAGGTAAATAATTTATGAGTCACTGGAACTGAACAACTGAGTTTTGCTTTTGTATTCCCATTCTCCCACAGGTCACATCCTTATTCAGGGCAACGCCCCATGATGATCCTGCCCTCCACATCCCATGCAGAATGTCGATGAGAATGTACACAAAGTATTGTTCAGTTCAGTTTAGTTTCTTGTCACGTGTACCAAAGTACAGAGAAAAGCTTTTGTTGCGGCTAACCAGTCAGCAGAAAGACAAAACATAATTGCAATCGTGCCATTTACAGTCGATGGATACGTGATAAGGGAATAACGTTTAGTGCATGGCAAAGCCAGCATAGTCCGATCAAGAATAGTCTGAGGGTCTCCAATGAGGTAGATAGTAGTTCAGCACTGCTCTCTGGTTGTGGTAGAATGATTTGGTTGCCTGATAACAGCTGGGGTGAAATTGTCCCTGAATCTGGAGAAGTGCGCTTTCGACACCTATTGTGTGTGCAGTTCATGCAACAGGAAGGATATTGTTAAGGTACAGAGAGTGGAGAAGATTGCCAAGGATGATGGCACAAACGACAGCAGATGGTAGTGCAGCAGTAGAGTTGCTGCCTTACAGTACCAGACCCGAGTTCGATCTTGACTATGGATGCTGCCTGTACGGAGTTTGTACGTTCACCCAGTGACTTGTGTGGGATTTTTCCTGATGCTCTAGTTTCCTCTCACACTCCAAAGACGTACAGGTTTGTAGGTTAATTGGCTTTGATAAAAATTGTAAATTGTCCCTAGCATGTTGGATCGTGCTAGTGCTGCTGGTCATGTGGACTCGGTGGGCCAACGTTTCTCTGCTGTATCTCTAAACAAAAATGCTGGAATCTTGATCAAAACGCAAAGTGATGTAGAACTCAGCAGATCAGTTAGCATCTGTGGTGAGAATGGACAGAAGAAGAGACAAGAGTGTTTCATTCTCATACCGACTGAAAATGGAACAATTAAATTCTTACTTGCAGCAGTTTAGTGAAGTTGTCTAAGGATACAGACAAGCATAGATCAGCTGGAAACTTTGCCATATAATTCTAACCCAGTTAAGAATGAGATATATCCTGGTGATATACCTTGACATCCTTCTTCACAGTCCGCCATAAATGTCTTGGCTGTAAACATAGACGGGTTGGTTAGAAAGTTTGCAGATGACACTGAGCTTGCTGGGGTCATGGACTGTGAAGAAGGCAATGGTGATATATGCTGAGCTACTCCAGTTGTTTGTGTCTATCTTCGTGATATCTATCTATCTAACTATCTATCTATCTATCTATCTATCTATCTATCTATCTATCTATCTATCTATCTATCTATCTATCTATCTATCTATCTATCTATCTATCTATCTATCTATCTATCTATCTATCTATCTATCTGTCTATCTGTCTATCTATCTGTCTATCTATCTGTCTATCTATCTGTCTGTCTGTCTGTCTGTCTGTCTGTCTGTCTGTCTGTCTGTCTGTCTCCATCTCCATCTCCATCTCCATCTCCATCTCCATCTCTATCTATCTCTGTAGATATATACACCATGTTCATGCTCATGGTGTTAGTTACTGTGGGCCAAAGGGCCTGCTCTGGTGCTGTTCCATGCTCCATGTTTCTGTGCTGTCTGCTTTGAACTACCAGTACAGTCCTCCTTTGTTTCCAGTTCAGCTTCCCATTACAAGCATCTGCTATTCCCTGTGAGAGCGGCTGAGTGACCGACCGGTGTTTGTGCAGCCAGAGTGCACCAGGCTGCCCACTTCAGGCTACCCATCCTCATTTGCAGCGAGATCATCACCCAGACGCAGGCAAGAGGAGCTCACAGCTGGGCCTGTGTCTCTTTCCTCTGGGCTCGAAGGGAGAGAGCAAGTGTGAGGTGAAGCCACAAAGCCCAGACCCAATGCACAATGCTAAACTGTTCAGTTTCTCAAAGGAACAATATGCTTGCGTGGGTTTCATCGTAAGGTGTCTTGGTGTCAGTACTGACATCAGTAAACATTTGAACAAGGCTGCCACGCCAAGACAGCCAGGCTGACCTGCATTTACATATTGCCTCTCTTAACTCACAGAAGCCCAAAGTGCTCCAGAAGCATTAATCATTTCGACAGTTGGAGTGTATTCTTTGGTGGGAAAACACAAGTTTGCTCCTGCACCATTGTCAGCCAAAGATAAGCAAGATAAACCTCTGTCATGTCCCCCCTCAACCTCTGATGCCCCAGAGTAAACTTTGTCCAACCTCTCCTTATAGATCATACTTTCTAATCCTGACAGTATCCAGAGGCAGCCTGGTGGGGCAGCCTGGTGGGGCAGCGGTAGAGTTGCTGCCTTATGCCAGCGACGGCCCCATAGCAGGAGTGTCCATGTCGCGGGGCTGGAAACTGGAAGGGTCCTGAGCTCATTCTGTTACATCTATTGTACAAGTGATGGCTCCCACTGATTGTCGCCGGAAGCTTGCGTCCTTTTCAGGATGGACGATGACAGTGATGTAACATTTTAAACATGGATGATGAACACGAAAGAAGAAAAAGTAGAAGCACCAGCAACCTGGGTTCGATCCTGAATACAGGTGCTGTCTGTAAGGAGCTTGTATGTTCTGCGTGACCACGTGGGCTTCCTTCAGGTGCTCCAATTTCCTCCTACATTCCAAAGATGTACAAGTTTGTAGGTTAAAGGTGGACACAAAATGCTGGAGTATCTCAGCGGGCCAGGCAGCATCTCTGGAGAGAAGGAATGGGTGACGTTTCGGGTCGAGACCCTTCAGACGTCATTCATTCCTTCTCTCCAGTCTGCTGCCTATCCTGCTGAGTTACTCCAGCACTTTGTGTCTTCCTTTGATTTAAACCAGCATCTGCAGTTCTTTCCTACACAAGTTTGTAGGTTAATTAGCTTTGGTTAAAAAAAAATTGTAAAATTAGCCCTAGTGTGTAGGAACGTACTAGTGTGCGGGGAACGCTGGTCGGCGTGGACCTGGTGGGCCGAAGGGCCTGTTTCCGTGCTGTATCTTAAGTCTAAAGCATTCTGAACCTCTTCTGCACCCTCTCCAAAGCCTCCACATTCTTCCCTTAATAGGGCGACCAGAACTGCACACAAAAGATGACTAGAATATTAAAAAGTAGAGTAAATTATAGATTATGGAGAACATGGATAGGTGACGTTTCACAGCGTGCTGGAGTAACTCAGCAGGTCAGGCAGCATCTGTGGAAAACATGGATAGGTGACGTTTCACAGAGCGCTGGAGTAACTCAGTGGGTCAGGCAGCATCTGTGGAGAACATGGATAGGTGACGTTTCACAGAGTGCTGGAGTAACTCAACGGGTCAGGCAGCATCCCCAGAGAGCACCCCAGAGGGTGATGTTTTGGGTCAGGACCCTTCTTCAGGTGAGATTATATTTAGAAGATAGACACAAAATGCTGGAGTAACTCAGAGGGTCAGGCAGCATCCCTGGAGAGCATGGGTAAGTGATGTTTCGGGTCAGGGCCCTTCCTCTGACGAGATTATATTTGGGTCAGGAATAAATATGGGCCATAATTCTGAACTAAACTATCCTGCTCCATCTATGAGATCATCTGGACATATCTGAAACTAGCCATGAGCCCTGGATTTAACATTCTTTGCAAACATGGAACGTCTGACCTTGAAGTACTTCCATCAAGGCTGGTAGAAAGAGACTGAGCGTGTCTAAGATGTCTGAGTCTGATTAACATAATTACATTCGTCTTAGGCAAGTGCATTTGATGTTATCAATTAAAGTCCAGTTCTGGAGGATATCTTTCAGAAGGGTCATCACTTCTCATTGAATGGTGGCCATTTAACAATCACCCAAACCTTCAAGTAACAAGGGCCGTGAAAGTTACCTCTGACAGTATCCTCTCTATCATAGAGTCATACTATGGGGAAACAGGCTCTTTGACCCAACTGACCAAGATGCCCCATCCAAGCTAGTCCCATTTGCCCACGATTCATCATATCCTTCTCAACCTTTTCTATCCATGTATCTGTCCAAATGTCTATTTACTTTAGACTTTAGCGGTACAGCATGAAAGTAGGCCCTTCGGCCCACCGAATCCTTGGCAACCAGCGGTCACCCCATGCACTCTATTTGACATGCTAGGAGTGTTTGGAGTCATTGGAATGTGGAAGAAAAGGGCCGAATGGCCTACTCCTGCACCTATTGTCTATTGTCTAAAACCGGAGCTCCCGGAGAAAACCCATGCAGTCACAGGAAGAACGTAGATACTCCATACAAGCTGGAACTGTAGTCAGGATCGAACCCTTGTCTCCGGCACTTTAAAATAGCAACTCCACCGCCACATTACTGCACTGCCCATCGCCACAGTGCTGCTGTCTATTAAATGTTGTTGTTGTATCTACCTCAGCTACTTCCTCTGGCAGCTTGTTCCGTCTACTCAGCACTCTTGTGTGAAATAGTCTGCCCTTAAGTCCTTATTAAAACTTTCCCCGCTCACTTTAAAGCTATTCCCTCTCGTTCTTGATTTCCTTACCCATGGAAAAGACTATGTGCATACGCTTCAAGGAATAAAGTCCTAGCCTGCCCAGCCTCTCTCTGTAGCTCAGGATCTTGAGTCTTGGCAACATCCTCGTAAATGTTCTCTGCATCCTTTCTTTCTTCATGGCATCCTTCCGATAGCGGGGTGATCAAAACTGGACACAATGCTCCAAGTGTGGCCTCATCAACATTGTGCAACTGTAACATAATGTCCCAAGTCCTGTGTGTAGGAAGGAACAGCAGATGCTGGTTGACACTGAGGATAGAGATGGGTCTTGACCCCAAACATCACCTATTTCCTTTCTCCAGAGGTGCTACCTGACCCGCTGAGTTACTCCAGTATTTTGTGTCTATCCTAAGTCTTGTTGTTGAATGGCCCTAGAATTCACTGTCCACAAGTCACGAAGCTGAGATAGCCAGACAAGTAAAATGGTAACCACCGAAGCTGGTTTAAAGCACCAAAGCTTACATGTGTAAACACAGTCAAATATTCCGAGATATTGGAGCAAAATGGTCAGAGAAGTAGGTTTTAAGAAGATCCTTTAAGAAAGTGAAGAGGTTTAGAGAAAGGATTTCAGAACCTGGAGTCTAGGTAATTTTATAAACCTCTATAAGATCGCCCCTCAGTCCCCTTCACTTCAGTGAAAACAGTCCCAGATTGTCCACTCTCCTTATAACTGATTTCAGGTTTTTTTTACATGGCCTCATGTTAGTGGTAGAGCAACTCAGTCTTGAACAAAGGCTCTTCTGCCTAACGAGTCCATGCTAACCATCGATCACCAATTCACACCAGTTCTATGTTATCCCATACAGACTGAGGGCAATTTACAGTAGGCAATAAACCCACAAACCTTTGGGATGCAAACCTACAAACAGGTCTTTGGGATGTGTGGAGGAAACCAGAGCACCCAGAGGAAACCCATGTGGTCATAAGGAAATGTGCAAACTCCACACGGACAGCACCCGAGGGCAGAATCAAACCCAGTTCTCTAGCTCTGTGAGACAGCATCTCTTCTAGTTGGGTCACTGTGCTGCCTGCAATTCAGTGATGAACAGGAAACCAGAGTTTAAGAGCGTAGATGTATCAGAAGGTTGCAGAGTTGGAGGTGATTACAGAGATAGGCTAAATGGCTGAGGGCTTTCTGAATGAAATCACAAGGCTAGACAGCTTACAGTGATTCGACATCTTCAGTCACACTCCATTGATTTAATAGCCTGCGATTCTTGATGTTGTTTTCTCCAGTGGTCTTCTGTAACAGCAGCACAACAAATGCACTGTAGATTTCTCTCACATATGGCGAATAAGGGGATGAGTTTGAGCTCCATATTATCAGGGGATTACAGACAAGAATCTGGAAAATAGGTCAGGGCTGGGCTGACGCGATTTTTTTTGTGCTAAATTTGCACTTTCTGCTGCTGACTTCCCAGGGATTTGACTTTCAATGTGAAGATAACAAGTGAATACGTAATGTGCTCTTCTTAAGCACGCTTGATTCAAAAGCAGGTTAATGTGTCTCTGAAAGAAACTTTCACAAGTGCCTGCTACAGTTTTACACCAGTAAAAATAAATATGGTGGCTTGATTTAAGCGTGCTCTTCTGATGATTTATTCTAGCATTTCTGCTCTTTCATAAATACACCGATCTGGCATGCATTGGATTGTAGGAGTATGATGGATGACTTCATTTTTGATTTTTTTAAAGATAGACACAAAGTGCTGGTGTAACTCAGTGGAGTAAAAGGGTGGGTGATGTTTGGGATCGGGACCCTTCTTCAGACTCAGATTATTTTAACATCTCTCCATAGAGTCGTCATACAGCATGGATACTGGCCATTCGGCCCAACTCATCCATATTGACTATGATGCCTATCTAAGCTATGAAACCTGCAAACTGCCCCCTTGATCCAGCCCCCACTGCCCTTCTGAAGGATGTCATTGCAATAGCCGGTCCCAGCATCCTCTCTATTATCAACAGTTCTCTGGCCACTGGCACTGTTCCAACCAGTTTCAAGCACGCGGTGGTCCAGCCCCTACTGAAAAAACCTAACCTAGACCCCACCTTGCCTAGCAACTACAGACCCATTTCCAAACTGCCATTCCTGTCAAAAGTCCTTGAAAAGGCAATCTTAAACCAATTAGTGCCCTACCTGCACCAAAACACCATCCTGGAAAGTTTCCAGTCAGGTTTCAGAGCCCACCACAGCACAGAGTCTGCCTTGTTGAAGGTACACAACGACCTGCTTCTCGCCATCGACACCGGCGACTGTGCAATCCTGCTCCTTCTCGACCTCAGCGCAGCATTCGATACAGTGGACCACACCATCCTTATTGACCGTCTCCGGTACGCGGTTGGCATTGATGGCACTGCCCTGAGCTGGTTCGCTTCGTACCTCAAAGATAGGAGTTTCGCCATCAACATAGGCAGTTATTCCTCTGCTCCAGCTAGCCTATCCTGCGGAGTTCCACAAGGCTCCATCCTAGGCCCCATTCTCTTCTCTCTATACATGCTCCCCCTTGGCCAAATCATTCAAAGGCACGGCATTTCTTTCCACTGCTATGCCGATGACACTCAGCTTTACCTCCCCCTGAAACCCAACAACCAGTCAAATTTAAACAGCCTCTCACACTGCCTTGAGGACATAAAATGTTGGATGGCACAGAACTTCCTCCAATTAAATGAGAGCAAGTCTGAGGTCATCCTATTTGGCCCCCCCGACTCCATCAAATTGATAACAGGCAGTCTTGGAAGCCTATCCTGCCTAGTCAAACCGCATGTCAAAAACCTCGGCATGATATTTGACTCTGCATTAAAATTTGATAAGCAAGTCAACGCTGTGGTAAAAGCCAGCTTCTTCCAACTTCGAACCATAACTAAAATCAAACCTTTCCTCCAATTCGACGACACAGAAAAAATCATTCACGCTTTCATTTCCTCCCGCCTAGACTACTGCAACTCCCTATACACTGGGATCAGCCAATCTTCCCTGTCCCGCCTGCAACTGGTCCAAAACGCCGCAGCGAGACTCCTGACGGGTACCCGTAAAAGGGACAACATCACCCCGATTCTGGCCTCTCTCCACTGGCTCCCTGTACGGTACAGAATCAACTTCAAGCTCCTCCTATTCACGTATAAAGCCCTAAATGGACACTCCCCCCCCACATCAAAAATCTTCTAACCCCCCTCTCTAACTCCAGGTCCCTCAGATCGGCCGACTTGGGGCTATTCACTATCCCGCGGTCTAGGCTTAAACTCAGGGGTGACCGCGCTTTTGCGGTTGCAGCTCCTAGACTGTGGAACAGCATCCCTCTCCCCATCAGAACTGCCCCCTCCATCGACTCCTTTAAGTCCAGGCTCAAAACATATTTCTACTCCCTAGCGTTTGAGGCTCATTGAGGAGGCGCTGTGAACTGTTTGCGTGCTACTGTATGTTTTCATTTTTTTTCTATTGGAACCTAATCAAATGTACAGCACTTTGGTCAACGTGGGTTGTTTTTAAATGTGCTATACAAATAAAATTGACTTGACTTGACTTGACTAAGCTAATCCCATGTGCTTGCGTTTGGTCCATATTCCACTTTACCTTTCCTGCCCATATACCCATCCAAATGTCCTTTACGTGGTGTAATTTTGACATCTTCTATCACTTTCTCTGGCAAATGATTCTATGTACACTCCACTCTCTATGCAGTAACCTTAGCCCTCAATTCTGTCTCCCCTTCTCACTTTCAACATACAGTCTCTAATTTTAGACTCCACTGGAAACCTGTTCCAGCCGACCCAATTTATTCTTCTAACTCGTGCCACCCAGTCCTGGTAACGTGGTTGTGAATCTCTTCTGCACATTTTTCAGTTAAATGACAGCAGCGAGGCGAGTACAGCGGTGAGGGGTGAGGGGGAGAGCTAAATCTAACTCCCTGTTGAAAACACGTCTTGAAAACACGGCTTGAAAACACAGCAACACCAACACCAATACCAACACCAACACCAACACCAATACCAACACCAATACCAACACCAACACCAACACCAACACCAATACCAATACCAATACCAACACCAACACCAACACCAACACCAACACCAACACCAACACCAATACCAACACCAATACCGATACCGATACCGATATCAACACCAATACCGATACCAATACTAATACCAACACCAACACCAATACCAATACCAATACCAATACCAACACCAACACCAACACCAATACCAACACCAACACCAATACCAATACCAACACCAACACCAATACCAACACCAACACCAACACCAACACCGATACCGACACCAACACCAACACCAATACCGATACTGATATCAATACCAATACCGATACCGATACCGATATCAATACCAATATCAGTGTAGGACACACTATATTGTATGTGTAGAGCCAGCATAGAATACTGGGCTAATTGGCCCCTTCTGTGCTCTTTCTGTGCTCTTGTGATATTGGAAAGACGATTGCACAGATACTGTGCTTCAGTGTCCATGCGTTTGGGTGAGGCCTCATGGAGCAGAATTCAAACTGATTGGAGACACAAGGAACTGCAGTTGCTGAAATCTTGAGGAAAAAAAACCAAACTGCTGGAGGAACTGAATGGGTCAGGTATCATCTGTGGGGCGAAATGAAAGGACGACATTTCAGGTTGGGACCCTTCTTCAGTCTGAAATATCATCTATCCAGTTCCCTCCGCAGATACTGCCTGACCTACTGAGTTCCTCCAGACATTTGTTTTGCTCAATATCTACAGGTTGTCTCAACACAGTCATCACCTGAGAAATCGCTTAGCATTGATCAGACACAAGAACTTCTAAACTCCCTGTAGTTACTCCTCTAAATCACACAGCCTCCTATGCTCTACCTCAAGCCTGTAAGCCCAGGTAACATTGTGGTGAATCTCTTCTGCACCCTTTCCAACTTAGTGACATCCGTCCTATAGCTGGGTGACCAGAACTGGACATAATACTCCGTGTGGTCTACACCAAGGACTTGTACAGCTGCATCATGATGTGCAAGTCATTGGTGGGACCACACATGATCAACCAGGTTGCTGTAGGTCTGGAGTGGTACTTAGGCTACATGACCGCCTGAGGCTCGACAGATAACTCCTGTGTGGTTCTTAGTCAAGCTGAAGCCCTCAAGCCAACTTACGACTGATGAGAGAAACCGATGGCTCGAGTGAGCGCCTTGCTTGGCGGTGGAACTTCTCACTTACCGAGGTGACATGTAGAATGTCCCTCCAAAGCATCGTCTCCCGGGGAAAGTCGGCCAGGTCGAGGAAATTGTCAACGGCCACTTGGCCGATCACATCGTGGCGTGAAAACCTGTCAAAATCGTACACGCTGAAGTGAAGCTTGCGGCTGGACAGCTCGTTGTAAGGGACGGGGAAGAGGAAGGCTTCGTTGAAGACGGGGTTGAGGGTTTTGCGATGG
This sequence comes from Rhinoraja longicauda, assembly GCF_053455715.1. Classification (NCBI taxonomy): domain Eukaryota; kingdom Metazoa; phylum Chordata; class Chondrichthyes; order Rajiformes; family Arhynchobatidae; genus Rhinoraja; species Rhinoraja longicauda. Next base: position 43,178,286 of record NC_135970.1, on the reverse strand, counting down.
ACCTTAGTCTGGTGTTTCGTTTTGCGGTCGGGCAACAAGTATATCTTCACATAAGGGTCAGAGGTGCCGGAGAAGTCCTTGGCCGGCAGGTTGACAGCTTTGTGGACTTTGACTATCAGCTGTTCCAAGTCACAATCGTACTTCAACACAAAGTTAAGTTTGCCACAGGTCTGGCTGCTCCTACGGCCATCATCAGTGTCCACAGACCTCTGTTTGTACAACTCGGGTTTAATCCGCCCAATGTCCATTGGCTTCTCCTGCCTTTGGAACTGTTGTATCTCAAAGTCCGGGTTGGAAACATTTAGTTGCCTTCGGATAGAGTTATGCCTGAAACCACAGAACAGCATCTGTCAGTCGGAATTGGGGAACAAGGACTGAGTCATTTTAACAGATAGTTCTACTATAGTATGTTCCTAAGAAACCTTAAAAAGAAGGATTGGGTTATAAAAACAATTAGTTGAGTTTAGTTAAGTTTAGACATACAGCTGTTTGGCCCACCGAGTCCGTACCGACTAGCGATTACTGCATACTAGCACTATCCCACACACACAAGGGACAATTTCTAATTTTTACTGAAGCCAATTAACCTACAAACCTGTACATCTTTGGAGTGTGGGAGAAAACCGGAGCACCCGGGGAAAAGCCATACGGTCACAGGGAGAATGTATAAACTCCGAACAGACAGCACCCATAGTCAGGATCGATCCCAGGTCTCTGGTGCTGTAAGGCAGCAACTCTACCGCTGTGCCTCCATGCTTGCCGTTTCAATGGGAAACAGGGAACAGTACAGCACAGGAAAAGGCCCTTCAACCCATAATGTCCTTGTCGAATATGATTCAAAGATAAACTAACCTGCTCTGCCTACACGTTCCATATTTCTCCATTTCCTACATCACTATGAGCCTATCCAAAAGTCTCGTAAATACCACTAATGTATCTGCCTCCTGGCACAATGTTCCAGGCACCCATCACACTGTGTAAAGAACTTACCTCTCACATTCCCTTTAAACTTTGCACCTCTTATCTTAAAGCTATGCCCTCTAGTCTATGACACTTCCACTCGAGGAATAAGGTCCTGACTCTCTACCCTATCTGTGTCTTCCATCATTTTATATACTTCTATCAGGTTCCCTTTCATCCTCTGACGCTCCAGGGAAAATGATCCCATTTTGCCCAACATCCAAATGCTGCCTAACCAAAGTCCTATAAAGCTTCAATATGATATCCTGACAAACTCAATGCCCATGAAAGGAGGCCCACCACATGCCTTCCTTACCAATCTATCTACTTGTGTTGCCTCTTTCAAGGGGTGATGGACCTGGATCCCTCTGCACATCAATACAGTTAAGGGTCTTGCTGCAAATTGTACACTTCCCCTTTTATTTGAACTCTGGAAGTGCAATTTTGTTAAAACTTATACATTTATTACTACAAGTTAAGAATTACTAACAATTACATGTTACATTGTTCAAGAGTATCATTGCACAAGTGTCAGGAGAAGCAATCGATTGTCAATTTCAATGATCTCCCACAGTAATCCTGACAGACTGTTTGTCAGTCAATTGTGTCTGGTTACTGCAGGGAAAGAGAGTCAAACTGTAGGGAATCATTGAGTCAAACTGTAGGGAAACAGGCCCTTTGGCCCAATCCGTCCAAGATGTCCTGTCTAAATAATCCCATTTGCAGTAATCCACCCATCTCCCACTCAGTCTTTTCCATCCATGTACGTCTCCATGGTTACATGGAAACAGTTTTTCTTTCAATACTGATTTTTTTTCCCCTAAACTGCTTTTTTTCCTGCTTGTCAATTTCCAAACTAACTTTAAAGTAATTCTCTAGTTTCTGATCAAAATCACATTACAAATAGTATTCCCTGATTCATCAATCACATTACATCCAATTAGAATCATGGAAAATTAGAATCATATAACAGAACTACCTGCACCTCTTACTTAATCTCATAGAGTCAGAGACATACAGCCTGGAAACAGGCCCTTCAGCCCAACTTGCTCAGACCAACCTACATGTCCATCTACACTGTTGCCACCTGCCTGTGTCTGGGCTATATCCTTCTAAACCTGTCCTATCCATGCACCTGCCTAAATGTTTCTTAAAGGTTGCGATAGTAAACTTCAATAGTAAATTTTAATTTGGATAGAATCAATGGCTGCAGAATTGTGATTTGGGGGAGGCTGGGCTGGGTGTTGAGACTGAGGGGAGGTGGCAGTTTTGTAGATAAGCTGCTTCACAGATCAAGAGATGGAGGTTCGATCCTGACCTCTGCTTGCATGTTTCATTCTGGCCACTATCTTTAATCGGACTTTACTGCACGTTATCTTGCACTAAACGTTAGTCCCTTTATCATGCATCTGTACTCTATGGATGGCTTGATTGTTGTACAGTCTGCTCACTATTTATTTTTTAATTTAGAAATACAGGACGGAAACAGGCCCTTCGGCCCACTGAGTCCGCATCGACCAGCGATCCCAACACACCTACATTATCCTACACACACGAGGGACATTTTTTCCAAGCCAATTAACCTACAAACCTGTATGGAGTGTGGGAGGAAACCGAAGATCTCAGAGAAAACCCAGGCAGGTCACGGGGAGAAGGTACAAACTCCATATAGACAAGCAGCTCTAGTCAGGACCAAACCCGCAGTAAGATAGTAGATGTACCAATGTGCCACCGAGACGCCTCTGGTAATCGGACTCTACTGGACTTTATCTTGCACTAAATGTTATTCCCTTTGTAGTGTATCTGTACACTGTGGACGGCTCGATTGTAATCGTATAGTCTTTCCGCTGTCAGTCTGCTTGTAACAAAGCTTTACCAGTTAGCATGGAACAAGGCTTATCACTGTACCTCAGTGCATGTGACAATAAACTAAACTAACGTTTCTCACTGACCTTGTGGAGGACGTGGGTTCTGTGACCTGCCGGTGTATCCGCACGTTGCGGGCGCAGTTCTCCTTGTTCTGCACGTCCACGGGGATATCGGGGGAGGTGTGGCTGATCTTCATGGCTGACTCTGGATAGGCCGCAGGTTCCGTGGTGAAGTCCTCGCTGTAGCCGTGCCCATCGGTCCCGTTATCCGTGTAGTGTTGCTGCTCCTGCTGGCTCTCCTTGTGGTTGGACGATTCGCCTCGCTCACGCCACGGCAGCCAGCACAGCTTCCAGGAGACAAAGAGCGAGACGCCAAAGAGCGCCAGGCCACAGGCGGTCACCACCAGTGACAGGAGACTAATGGAGATGTCTGCAACAATGAGGAAGAACCCCTCTCTTAGAACCAGCACTCAATGCATATCATCCACCATTACAACAGCAGAGGAAGACATACAGCCCTTCGCAGTCCCAGAGCTGCCCAGCATGGAAATAGGGCCATCAGCCCACCTTGCCCATGCTCCCCAAGCTGGCATACTGGCTTAGTCAACATGGGTTGCCTATAATTGGCCCATTGCCCTCAGCACACACTTATGAGTGACACGGTGGTGCAGCGGTAGAGTTACTGACTTACAGCGGTAGAGTTTCTGCCTTACAGTGGCAGAATTGCTGCCTTACATCGGCAGAAACCCCGTTTTAATCCTGACTATGGGTGCTGTCTGTGTAGAGTTTGTACGTTCTCTCTGTGACCCACGTGGGTTTTCTCCGAGATTCTCCGGTTCCCTCCCTCATTCAATGGACGCGCAGGTTTGTAGGTTAATTGACTTCTGTAAATTATCCCTAATATGTAGGATAGAATTAGTGAAAGCTGGTTGTTCAGATGATTGATTCTTCAGATGGTGGCTTTGTCACGTGAGGAGAGACTGGGACTATTACCTTGAGCTTGAAAAAATGAGAAATAAATGCATTGAAATGTTTAAAATTCTAATTTGTGCAGCGCAGTCTTTTCCCCAGGTTTGGTGGGAATCTAAAGTTAGGGAGCACAGATTTAAGGTGAGAGGAGAAAGGAATAAAAGGGACTTGAAGGGCAACTTCCTCACATAAAGGGTGTTGGATAAAATGGGACAAGTGACGAGAGAAGTCATTGAGACAGGTTTAATAATAAATGTTCTATGTTTCTATGGATAGGCACATGGCTAGGAGAGGTTTGGACAGGTACAACCCAAATATGGTCAGCTGCGGAAGGTTCCGGAAGGCCAGGGAACACGGACTGAAGAGGGCCAGACAAGGAGAGGGACATCGGTTTGCGGGATTACCAGGGTGGAGTGGGACGATGGGGCCTTTGTGGCCAGCTACAGCTGGGACTGTAAAATGGAGCCAAAATGGTGCCTCTTGCATATGGATTCAGCGGGCGGTTCTGTACATTCTGAATATAACGAGTTATACAGACAGTGAAACTCATCAAAATGGCAGTGAAACTTGTACGACAGCTAGGGTGGGGGAGTAGTGTTGCCAACTTCCTCACTCCCAAATACGGGACAAGGTGACCTCGCGCCCCGCGCCCCACGTGACCTCACCCAGCCAGCCACGTGCTCCCGCTCCACCAATGGCGGCCGCCCGGGCCGGGAGGCGGGTTGCTACGCAACCTCCGATAGGCGGCGCCCGGGCCTCCGGACCTACACTGTCCGTGACTACAGCTGCCCCCGGGCCTACAGAGTCTGGGCCTACAGTGTCTGGGCCTACAGTGCCGTCTGGGCCTACAGAGTCTGGGCCTACAGCTGCCCGACCGGGCCTATAGAGTCTGGGCCTACAGTGTCTGGGCCTACAGCTGCCATGGGCCTACAGTGTCTGGGCCAACAGCTGCCCGACCGGGCCTATAGAGTCTGGGCCTACAGTGCCGCCCGGGCCTACAGAGTCTGGGCCTACAGTGCCGTCCGGGCCTACAGTGCCTGGGCCTACAGTGCCGTCCGGGCCTACAGTGTCTGGGCCTACAGCTGCCCCCGGACCTACAGTGTCTGGGCCTACAGCTGCCCCCGGGCCTACAGTATTATAAGAAAATAACTGCAGATGCTGGTACAAATCGATTTATTCACAAAATGCTGGAGTAACTCAGCAGGTCAGGCAGCATCGGTCCCGTACGGGACAAACCACTTTAGCCCAAAATACGGGATGTCCCGGCAACCCTATGGGGGAGGGACGGAGAGAGAGGGGAAGCGAAGGTTACTTGAAGTTAGAGAAATCAATATCATGCCACTGGGTTGTAAGCTGCCCAAGTGAAATAGAGGTGCTGTTCCTCCATTTTGTGTGTCGTCCCACACTGACAGTGGTGGAGGCCCAGAACAGAAAGGTCAGTGTGGGAATGAGATTAGCACATTCAACTGGGAGATTGTGCTTATGTACAGTATGGGGATAGTCTTGTACAGTATGGGGATAGTCTTGTACAGTATGGGGGTAGTCTTGTACAGTGTGGGGATAGTCTTGTACAGTATGGGGATAGTCTTGTACAGTATGGGGGTAGTCTTGTACAGTGTGGGGATAGTCTTGTACAGTATGGGGATAGTCTTGTACAGTATGGGGGTAGTCTTGTACAGTATGGGGGTAGTCTTGTACAGTGTGGGGGTAGTCTTGTACAGTATGGGGGTAGTCTTGTACAGTATGGGGGTAGTCTTGTACAGTATGGGGGTAGTCTTGTACAGTATGGGGGTAGTCTTGTACAGTATGGGGGTAGTCTTGTACAGTGTGGGGATAGTCTTGTACAGTATGGGGGTAGTCTTGTACAGTATGGGGATAGTCTTGTACAGTGTGGGGATAGTCTTGTACAGTATGGGGGTAGTCTTGCTGAGATGCATGCAGAAAATGTATTTCGCTCTACCTGGCACACATGACAAGAAAGAAACCATTGAAGTGGGACTTGTTGGGTTAACCAACTGGGTTAGCATGGATGAGTTGAGCCAAAGGGCCTGTGGCCATGTTGTATAGCCCTTCCACTCTATGATTCTATGTGGCTGGTCCCGTTAAGTTTCTAACCACCGATGACCCCAGGATACTGATGGAAATAAAACTAAATGAGAATGTGATTTCAAGTTTCAAATCTATTGTTTCCTTTTGAACAAATTTCTTAAATACGACACTGCCAAGACTATAATCGATTCTTAAGGTCTAGAGTGATTTCTCGAGTTTCAGCAATAAATCATTTATGAAATACACATTATAATGAGACCTGGTCCATGATATGAATTTCACAACTGGGCAGATTTGATAACGTATGATAGAATTATAGCTGTGGTCTAATTGCAGGTATGAGGCTTTAAATTGCATCTCATCAACCCTCTGCACACATTTTCACCGTCCATTAAGTATTCTTTGCATAATGTTGTTTGGAAAGGACTAGGATTTGCAACACAAAAAACAGGCAATTAGGCCCAACCAAATGAGTTGGGGAATGAGAGGGAAACCGGCCCTGCCTCATCCCCGGAGTTGAGGAGCCACCGTGAATGCGGGTAGCGTGGTACCCACAGGGCCGCGTGGTAGAAGCACGCCACGGAACTGGGAGAGAGCCCGCACGGAGTGGGTCCGAGCCTCCCGATCATCACCGAAGACCGGGAACCGGAAGGAGGAGAGAGTCGGTGACACTGGCCGACACTGGACAAAGGGCCAAAGGGCCGACACTGGACAAAGGGTCGTGAGGAGGACCGGGGGGGGGGGGGGGAGAGTCCTAACCTGCTGTGCCTTCAAGGTCAGCCGTGGGAACCCCTCCCCCACCCCCCGGGGCACGAAGGCTAAAGGCCTGGCAAGGATTGAAGGACGGCTCGCTGGCGATCCTAATGAACTCAAACAAAATCTGTGGAATTCTCTACCTCAGAAGGCATTGGAGGCCAATTCTCTGAATGCATTCAAGAGAGAACTAGATAGAGCTCTGAAGGATAGCGGAGTCAGGGGTTATGGGGAGAAGGCAGGAACGGGGTACAGATTGTCATGGCCTCTAAGGGCCTCTATAGCCAGCTGCAGCTTGGACTGTGTAAGATGCTGCCTAAATCTGCCACCTATTTCATATGGACTTATTGGGCTGTTTCCATGCATGGGGTACTTAATCGGGGATTGTCTTCATGTGCAGCAATAATCTCACTGATCTATAAGCAACAAAATGTGTTTCACTGTTGCTTCGTGCAAGTGGCAATAAAAGAACCATTGATCCATTGAGGCAATTGGTACATGTTACGGCTAATGCTCCACTTTTTCCTTTTGCCACTGGCTTACCTCAGTTAATTAGTACAGTTCTCCTTTCCTGCCCTAGTCTGCTTCTCCTGAAGACATATAAGCCAATATTTAGTTTAGTTTAGAGATACAGTGCAAAAACAGGCCCTTTGGCCCACCGAGTCCGCGCCGACCAGCAATCCACACAAACCAACATTACCCTACACACATTAGGGACAATTTACAATTTTACCAAACCAATTAACCTGCAAACCTGCACGCCTTTGGAGTGTGGGGGGAAACTGGTGATCTCAGAGAAACCCCACCCAGGTTGTAGCGGTAGAGTGGGTGCCTCGCAATGCCAGATGCCCGGGTTCGATCCTGACTATGGGTGATGTCTGTGTGGAATATGTATGTTCTCCCTGTGACTGTGGGGGATTTCTCAGCTTCCTCCCACATCCCAAAGATGTGCAGGTTTGTCGGCTAATGTAAATTGTAGGATGAAACTAGTATGAATGGGTGGTAGCTGGTCCGTGTGGACTCTGTGGGCCCATGGGCCTGATTCCATACTGTATCTCTAAACTAGAGTTTCATGAAGCCCACTCTTCAATTCCTTTTCAAAGGATGGTTTGGGATGAACACAAATGCCATCCTTGATAATGAACAATATCGGGAGAATTATGCCAACATATTGAGCAAGACAAAAAGCTCCAGGTTCTAGGCCGACATTTAAACCTTGTGTCCCTAACCATGACCAATACTTCACTGGAGACTTGAAGTGTTTCATTAACAGAGCTACTGTCAGTCTGGTGAGAAGATTATTAAGGGATTGGACAGGCGAGATGCAGGAAACATGTTCCAATGTTGGGGGAGTCCAGAACCAGGTGCAACGGTTTAAGCCATTTAGAACTGAGATGAGGAAAAACTTTTTCACGCAGAGTGGTGTGAATTTGTGGAATTCTCTGCCTCAGAAGGCAGTGGAGGGTGATTCACTGGATGCGTTCAAAAGAGAGTAAGATAGAGCTCTTAGGGGTAGTGGAATCAAGGGGTATGGGGAGAAGGCAGGAACGGGGTACTGATTGTGGATGATCAGCCATGATCACATTGAATGGAAGTGCTGGCTCGAAGGGCCTAATGGCCTCCTCCTGCACCTATTTCTCAATGTAAGACGCAGTGTCTTGACCGGAAACATCAACTATCCATCTGCCTTCACAGATGCTGCCTGATTCCGGTTGCCAAACACTTAAACTCTCATTCCCATTCCCACACTGACCTTTCTGTTCTGTGCCCCTCCACTGTCAGAGTGAGACCACACGCAAAATATATAGTTACAGCACTTCATATTTCGCTTGGGCAGCTTACACCCCAGCGGGATGATATTGATTTCTCTAATTTTATGTAACCCTTGCATTCCCTCTGTCTCTGTCTTTCCCCCACCCTAGTCATCATACTAGTTTCACTGTCGCTCCGTTGAGTTCCACTGTCTGTATAACTTGTTTTCACCTTTCCCACAGCCAACAATGGACCCTTGTGGGCCCCACCTTTCCTTGCTTATCGTTGCTTTTTGCTTCTTTCATTCATTTGTTCTGTGTACCGTCCATATCTCTCAATTTCCTTTCCTATGACTCTCAGTCTGAAGAAGGGTCTCGATCCAAAACGTCACCTATTCCTTCTCTCCAGAGATGCTGCCTGACCCACCGCCGAGTCCCTCCAGCTTTTTGTGTCTGTCTGCTGCCTGATCCGATGGATTGCCTTAACGGTCTGATTTTTGCTCCAGATTTCAGCGTCTGCAGTCTCTTGTGTCTCCAGGTGAGAGCCCATCTCGTCCTCAGACTATCTCGGTAGCTGAAGGATTTCCTCAAGTACACCACTGAGGCAATACAGATTCATGAATGAATCATCTCATCACCACAATCTTGCTGTGTATAAAATGGCTTCTTGCTTGCACATAACAAATAATTCATTCTTCACAGATCATCTCTTCAGAGATGGGAAATTAATGATGTAAGCTCTTATGTTTTGGTTCCAACGCCGTAGAATGCTAAGTACAACTTCGGCAAATTCTAATAATGTCCGTGTTTAAATATTTATCTTACATAATTTTCAAAATAAAGTCTGATTTTGACTCAAAGAGTCATCATTCAGCAAGGATACAGGCCCTTTGGCCCAAATCATCCCTGCTGACCAAGAAAGACAATGTCTACTGCCTTGCCCTTGCCAACTTTCTTGGTTACTTCTTCAAAAACTCAAATCAATTTGTAAGACATGATTTTCCATTTGCAATACCATGCTGACTATCCCTGCTCAGCTGTCTATCCAAATGCACATATATCTTATCCCTCCAAATCCTCCCCAGTCCCACAGACATTAGGCTCACTTGTTTATGGTTCCCATGCTATTCCTTGCAGCCCTTCTTGAATAAAAGTACAATTTTTGCCACCTTCCAGTCATCTGTCACTTCACCTCAGTCTGACGATGATTCATATATCTCAGCCAGGTCTTCTGCAAGCTTCCCACCCTGTCTTCAGATCTGATCAGGTCTGGAAGATTGTTTTACCTTCATGTGCCTCAGCTCATCCTGCACCTCCTTGGCCTTAATACAGACTAGCCTCAAGACATCTCAAGATATTTGGCATAGACCCTGTGTGTAGATAACGAGTGATGTTGTCTGTATGGGCTATCTCTCGCCTCTGTTTTCTGACTAGCTTCCTGCTACACTCTTAGTCCCAATGGATGGCGTTGACCCAAAATGTTGACCACCCCTTTGCCTCCACAGATGCTGCCTGACCTGCTGAGTTTTTCCAGCAGATTATTTCTTGTTTGAGACCCAGATTTTTTTTTGTTGTAGTCTCATCATTTCACAAATCACCATTTAAAATCCCAAATCCTTTCATAAAAACATAGAAAATAGGTGCAGGAGGAGGCCATTCAGCCCTTTGAGCCAGCACCGCTATTCAATATGATCATGGCTGATCATCCAAAATCAGTACCCCGTTCCTGCTTTTTCCACATATCCCTTGATTCCGTTAGCCCTAAAAGCTAAATCTAACTCTGTCTTGAAAACATCCAGTGAATTGGCCTCCACTGCCTTCTATGGCAGAGAATTCCACAGATTTACAATCCCTTATTCTTAAACTGTAACCCCTGGTTCTGGACTCCCCCAACATGGGGAACATTTTTCCTGCATCCAGCCTGTCCGATCCCTTAAGAATTGGATATGTTTCTATAAGATCCCTTCTTATTCTTCTAAGTTCCAGTGAATACAATTTCTAAATGTATTTAATTACTTGAGGCAACACCTCCCAGCTGCTAAGTTCCCATCTCCAGATCTTTAGCCCAGGTACCAGTTTAGCGACATTAACAAGTTTCCAACCCACTCATCAGCTCCTCTCAAGGATGATTAGGAACAGGTAATAAATGCTTGCGTTGCCAAAAACGCTCTCAACAAGTAAGTGAAATAAACTCGAGCTGAGCAATCGTTTTACAAAGCTTGCTCAGCTGTTCTACAAATCCAGGAGTGTTCTCACTGGCATCGAACCTTTCAAGTGAAAGTGGAGGGAATGAATTTGTAAATGAGTTGGAAATTATGCACAGGTTAAAAACTCTGGAAAAACACACTGCTGAAGAAAGGTGGAAATTAGAGACTTGGTTTCAGTTTAGTTTATCAGTTTAGTTTATTGTCAGTGTACCAAAGTGCAGTGAAAATCTGTGTGCTAACCAGCCATAGTCATACAGCAAGGAAACAGGCCCTTCTGCCCAACTCACACCTGCTGACCAAGATGCCCCATCTAAGCTAGTTCCATTATATTTGCTCAAAATTAAACCGTTCCTATCTAAATGTTGTTTTTTAATGTTGTTATTGTAGCTGCATTAACACTTGTTACATCTACCCACCACCTTCTGTGTGAAAAGGTTGACCCTCAGATTCCTAATAAATCATTCCTCTTTCATCTTAAACCAATGCCCTCTAGTTCTTGATTCCCCCTACCCTCAGAAACTGTGCCTTCTCCCTATCTATTCCCTCATGATTTTATACACTTTTATAAGATCATCCCTCAGCCTCCTACACACCAATAAATAGAGTCCGAGCTGCCCAATTTCTCCCTATAGCTCAGACCCTCAAAACCTGGCAACATACTCATTACATTTGTTTGCACCCCATTCCAGCTCAATGGCATTGTTCCTACAGCAGGGAGACCAAAACTGAACACAATACTCCAAATACGGCATCATCAATGACTTTTCCAACTGGAATATAATGCCCCAATTTCTAAATTGAATACCTTGGCTGATGAAGGCCATGCATGCCAAACTCTTTCACCATGATAGCCACCTGTACAATCACTTTCAAGGAACGATGTACTTGTACGTCTTGATCTCTCTGCTCTACAATACTCCCCAGTGTTCTCCTGTTCTCCGAGAGTCCTGCCCTGGTTCGACTTCCCAAAATGCGACACTTTGCACTGATCATTAGCAGTTCCTTGACCCACTGGTCTAGCTGGTCATGATTCTGCTGCAATTCTTGATAACCATCTTCACTGTCTAAGAAAGGACATACTTTAGTGTAATCTGCAAACTTATCCAAAAAAAAGACAAGGAAGGAGTGTTAGAAAGACTGTGGGTGATTATGCGTTAATGAACTATTAGTGGAGTGGGACAATGTAATTTGGTGTCCATTTACAAAACGAAACTGCAGTAGTCTGTAAAACCACTGGATGTATTTAAGAGGCAGAGGTGATGCAGCGGTAGAGTTGCTGGCTTACAGCGCCAGAAACCCGGGTTCGATCCTGACTCCGGGTGCTGTCTGTACGGGGTGACTGCGTGGGTTTTCTCTGGGTGCTCCGGTTTCCTCCCACATTCCAAAGACGTACAAGTTTGCAGCTTAATTGGCTTCGCTAAAGATTGTAAATGGTCGCTAATGTGTAGGACAGCATTAGCGTAGGGTGTATGGGGATCGCTGGTCGGCGCAGACACGAAGGGCCGAAGGGCCTGTTTCCACGCTGCATCTTTAAACTAAACTAAACTAAGGAATGAGAAGGGGAATAAAAGATAAATGGGATACCTGTGATAAGGTGAAAGCCACAGGAAACCACACGGTAAATATAGAAGTGTTGCAAGATCAAAGATGGTCGTAAAGCTGAAGCATATTCTTTGTTATTCACTAGCTTTGCTCTGCTTTGTCATTTGGTTCAATTGCCAGCTTTTCTCTTTGTGTCTCTTGTGTCTCTTGGTGTCCACTTGATCAGCGACCTCCCTCTTTTTCCTCTCATTATAAATATGTCACAGAATACTCTAACCACGGAAACAAGCCCTTCGGCCCACCGAGTCCACGCCGACCAGCGATCTCCATTCACTAACTCTATCCTACACACACTAGGGACTATTACAAGCCAATTAACCTGAAAACCTGTACGTCTTTGGAGTGTGGGAGGAAACCGGAGGTCCAGGAGAAAACCCACGCGGGTCATGGGGAGAACGTACAAACTCCCTACAGACATCACTGTAGTCAGATTTCTGGCACTGTGAGGTAGGAACTCTACTGCTGCGCCACTGTGCCACATGAGATGTTATGTTATAGTTGTACAAGGCGTTGGTGAAGCCGCACTTGGAGTATTGTATTCAGTTTTGATCACCCGGATATAAGAAAGATGCCATTAACTGGAAAGGATTTAGTGATAATTTACAGACTGTTGCAAGGACTGGAGGGCACACAGGGTGGGGGGTGGGGGGTGGGGGGTGGGGGGTGGGGGGTGTTCCTTGCAGCACAGGTGGCTGATGGAGATGTTTAAAATCGAGAGGGAAATCAATAAGATGAACAGTTTTTTTCTTCCTGGGTAAATGAATCAAGAATACGAGGACATTGACTTAAGGTGAGAGGTGAAAGATTTAATGGGAAGCTGAGGGGAATCGTTTTCCTTCAGAGGGTGGTGGGTGTATGGAATAAGCAGCCAGAAGAAGTATTTGAGGCAGGTAGAATTACAATATTTAAAAGACATTTGGACAGGTTTGTAGATTAGAAAGTTTTGGAGTGATATGGGACGAGCTTAGTTGGCCATCTTGGTTGGCGCAGTTGAGTTGGGCCGAAAGGCCTGCTTCTGTGTGCATGACTCTGCCAGAATTGTGGGTGAATGGCAAATAATGATTGGACGTGAGCTATCAAGTTCCCCATTAAAACACTGAGGTTTAATTGCAACCCGTGTCGCATTAATCATTCATCACCAGGCAACGTTCATTGAGAACACTCCAGAGACCTGCTCGCATTTTGGCAACGGCTCCAATGAATATTGCTTCTTGCCTTGAGGAACTAATACAATTCTTGAGGGACAGGGACAGGGGTAGTGGGGGAGAGAGAGAGAGGGAGAGAGGGAGAGAGGGAGAGAGGGAGAGAGGGAGAGAGGGAGAGAGAGAGGGAGAGAGGGAGAGAGGGAGAGAGGGAGAGAGGGAGAGAGGAAGAGAGGGAGAGGGAGAGAGGGAGAGAGGGAGAGAGGGAGAGAGGGAGAGAGGGAGAGAGGGAGAGAGGGAGAGAGGGAGAGAGGGAGAGAGGGAGAGAGGGAGAGAGGGAGAGAGGAAGATGTGAGTGAGTGGGAGGGACAAGCAGAAAGAGAGGAGAGAAAGGGAGGGTAGAGAGAGAAAGAGAGCCTAGAGGGAATAGAGAGAAGGTAAGACACCGTGTGAGGGAGAAAGGGGGGGGAGGTAGGGAGAGATTATGTGAAAGTGGGTCAGAAAAGTAAAAGGGAGGGAAAAAGGAAAGGTCATAAGGTCATGTGATAGGAGCAGAATTAGGCCATTCGGCCCATCAAGTCTATACCATTCAATCATGGCTGATCTCTCTCTCCAACCTCCATTCTCCTGCCTTCTCTCCATAACCCCTGACAACCGTGCTAATCAAGAATCTATCTAAATTCTGTGGCGATATATCCTCTGGTCCTAGACTCTCCCACTAGTGGATATGACCTCTCCACATCTGCTCTATCCAGGCCTTTTACTTTTCTGTATGTTTCAATGAGGACCCCCCTCATCCTTCTAAACCCCAGCGAGTACAGGCCCAGTGCCATCAAATGGTCATCATACGTTAACCAACTCATTCCTGGGATCATCCTTGTAAAATAATGCGCCCACCACAGACAGGTTTGACATTTGGAACGTGCTGTCAGAGGAGGAATCAGATGCAACTACTTTGTTTAAGAAGCATTTAGACAGACATCTAAATAGGCATGGTGTAGAAGAATGTGGTCTAATGTAGCCAAATGGATAGGACAGGTTTCGAGGAATATGGGCCAAACGCGGGCAGCTGGGACTAGTGTAGATGGGACATGTTGGCCGGTGTGGGCAAGTTGGGCCGAAGGGCCTGGTTCCACTCTGTATGACTCTATGACTCTAAATGGGATTAGTGTAGATGGGCAAAAAGATCAGTATGGACATGATGGGCAGAATTCCAGTTTTCATGCTGTATGCCTCTGACTCTATGACACCCAAGTTAAACTAACTGAACTGTAGATAAAATGTGTAGGAAGGAACTGCAGATGCTGACTTAAACCAAAGATAGACACAAAAAGCTGGAGTAGGAATGGGTGACAATTCGGGACGAGACCCTTCTTCAGACTGTAGATACATGGATTATCCCTGGTTCCTTTCTTTTAACTACTGGATAACAATTGCAATCCTCCAATCCCCCTTTGATCAGAGATGATTAAGACATAATCTGCAGTTTGATTCCTTGCTTCTTTTAAACATCTTGTATGTTTTTCATCTTTTCCTGGAGATTAATTCAGGCACAGAGACTAAGCCTCCTAATACTTCCCCTTCGCCTCTGTTTATCCCATTTCACACACTTCCCCTTTAATTACAACTTTGGTATTAACCTTTTTTTAATGAAAACAACCATGGAGCATTGATTAAGAACCTGACACACATCCTTGGTTATCAGATAAACAATGCCTTATTGGTCCTTAATAAGTGCTACGTCTCATCTCACCTGCAGAAAGACACCTTCACTACTGCACAACAGAGCACAGAGGGTGATGGCAAGAGTCAAGAGCCAACACAAGAGTTTCATTGTCATATGTACCGGAACAGGAATAATGAAATTCTTTCTTGCTGCATTTTTACAGACATATCGAACGCAACAAAGGAACCAACAAATATACAATAAATGATTTGTTATTCCAAGTAAATCATATTAACGCAAGCCAAAGTGCGAGGTGCAATCTTAGTCCTACGAAGGTCAGAGTAGTTTGGTGTTGAGGTGGGCTTGTGCTTAACGTTGAGCAAAGAATCAAAGAGTCAAAGAGTCGTGCAGCACAGACACAGGCCCTTTGGTCCAACTCATCCATTCTATCCAAGATGGCCCTTTGATGCTCGGCACACGCCCATGTTTAGCCCATAATCGGTGGAATTCATTGCCACACATGGCTGTCGAGGTTGGGTACTTTTAATGACGGAGATTGACAGATTCTTGATTAGTAAGAGTGGCAGGGGTTATGGAAAGAAGGCAGAAGAATGGGATTGAGATGGAAAGATAGATCAGTCATGAGTGAATGGCGGGGTAGACTTGATGGGCCAAATGGCCTAATTCTGCTCCTATAATTTATAATCCCTCTAAACCTTTCTTAACCATGTAACTGTCCAAACGTCTTAAATGTTGTTATTGTACCTGCTTCAATCACTCCAAAGCCATACAGGTTTTCAGGTTAATTGTCTTGGTATAAATATAAAAGTGTCCCTAGTGTGTGTTGGTAATGTTGGTGTGCGGGGATCACTGGTTAGTGTGGACTCAGTGGGCCAAAGGGCCTGTTTCCATGCTGTATCACTAAACTAAACTAAACTAAACTAAACTAAACTAAACTAAACTAAACTAAACTCCCTCTCGCTACTCGTTCCATATACCCACCACCCGCTGTGTGAAAAAGTTCTTACTAAATCTTTCCCCTCTCACCATACACCTATGTCCTCCAGTCCATTGCTTCCCCAACCCCCAAAACGACTGAACATTCACCCTATTTCCTTCATGGTTTTGCGTATCTCTATATCACACTGATTGATGACAAACAGCTGGACCTGAGCACCAAACTTGTTTGGGCAGAAATATGTTGTATCATACCTGCCCTCCATCTCTAGGTACCTGAAGAACTGCAAAAGGTATTGTTGTTGTTACCAAGAGAATTGTTAGAGGGATAGACCAAATTCCAGGAGTTGGAGGGAACTTGTACAGGACTTTCTATCCCGGTAAAACCAAACCTACATTTGGGTGTGGATTTTCAGGTTTGGCTGACTGTTCTGAGTCATGCCCCACAGCAACTTCAGGGTACAATCATCACCTCCATTAAGAGAGGTATAAGTTTAGTTCTAAATGCCTGAAGGGTCTCGGCCCAAAACATCACCCATTCCTTCTCTCCAGAGATGCTGCCTGACCCACTGACCTTTTTGTGTCTATCTTTTTAGAGGGATATCGGCCAAACTCATTATCGCCAAAAGCCCAGAGTCAACATTGGGCCGTTTCCATGATCATTACTGTCATTCATTTGTTCTCTATCTCTTTATCACCGAGACTCTAAGTCTGAAGAAGAGTCTCGAACCGAAACATCACCTATTCCATTTCTCCAGGGATGCTGCCTGACCTATCTTTTTGTGTCTATCTCTTTAGAGGGATATCGGCCAAACTCAGGCAAATGGGACTGGTCTAGATGGGGCACTTTGGTTGGCACGGATGTGTTGGGCCGAAGGGCCTGCATCCATGCTGTATCATTCCATGACTCTATGTGAAGCTAACACTTGGTAATTATCCAGATGAGTCCTCTTGAGGAAGGATATTCTTGCTATTGAGGGTGTGCAGCGTAGGTTTACTAGGTTAATTCCCGGAATGGCGGGACTGTCATATGTTGAAAGACTGGAGCGGCTAGGCTTGTATACACTGGAATTTAGAAGGATGAGAGGGGATCTTATCGAAACGTATAAGATTATTAAGGGGTTGGACACGTTAGAGGCAGGAAACATGTTCCCAATGTTGGAGGAGTCCAGAACCAGGGGCCACAGTTTAAGAATAAGGGGTAGGCCATTTAGAACGGAGATGAGGAAAAACTTTTTCAGTCAGAGAGTTGTAAATCTGTGGAATTCTCTGCCTCAGAAGGGAGTGGAGGCCAATTGTCTGAATGCATTCAAGAGAGAGCTAGATAGAGCTCTTAAGGATAGCGGAGTCAGGGGGTATGGGGAGAGGGCAGGAACGGGGTACTGATTGAGAATGATCAGCCATGATCACTTGAATGGTGGTGCTGGCTCGAAGGGCCGAATGCCCTCCTCCTACACCTATTGTCTGTTGTCTATTGTCTTTCATATTGAACAAATAGATGTAACATTGTCCACACTTGAGTTCTCTGGCACACACCAACACATCATCACATTTCTGGCTTTTATCATCATCATCATATCATATATATACAGCCGGAAACAGGCCTTTTCGGCCCTCCAAGTCCGTGCCGCCCAGCGATCCCCGTACATTAACACTATCCTACACCCACTAGGGACAATTTTTTTTTTTTTTTTTTTTTACATTTACCCAGCCAATTAACCTACATACCTGTACGTCTTTGGAGTGTGGGAGGAAACCGAAGGTCTCGGAGAAAACCCACGCAGGTCACGGGGAGAACGTACAAACTCCTTACAGTGCAGCACCCGTAGTCAGGATCGAACCTGAGTCTCCGGCGCTGCTCTCCCGGAAGATTCTGGAATGATCTCTTTTGGCTTTCTATCGCCTAACTAAATTATTGAAGTTGATCCATAACTCACCTCCCTATTAACCACTTCTGCACTTCATTGTTCTTCCCATTAGCAACTGAAGAGCAACACTTAATAATCCTGCTATCCTCCGACCATCCTCGACAAATTAACAGCCTTTTTTCTCTCTGTGACTAATCTCATTTTTAAAAATCTCTCCAAGGTTTTGTAAATGTTTATTTTCATATTTTTCTTCATAATCCTCTGAGATAGTTTAAATCCTGCTGTTAACCTATTACATTTCTGCAATATTCTTCAGTTTTTCATTACTAATCCTGCTGTTTCAATTCTAATCTCATTTAACCTCTCAGCTAAAACTACTCAGTTTCCTCTCTTTCATTTAATCTGCACTTTGCGATCATTTTTTAAATCACTCTGCGCTCTAAACCTCCATCCCAGAGAACAATATTTGTTTTGACTAATCTCTTTAAAACAAATGACCTAGTCTAGTTAAACGATTTGTTTTTGCTCTGTCGTTCTGTATTCTAGATATATTGTCCATCTGCCAATAGAGCATTTGCCACATCGTGGGTGTGTAGAGGACAAGAGGGAATAGTTTTCAGACAAAAGACAGTACAGGCAATCTAAGAGGGATTTTTGTTTTTCCATAGAAGTTTGTTGGAGATTGGAATGTGCTGCATAAAGAGGGAGCAGAGGCAGATCATGTTTAGTGCCAGTACGCATATAACAGGCGGCTCTGTGGCGCAGTGGTAGAGTTGCTGCCTTACAGCGCTAGAAGCCCAGGTTCAATCCTGACTATGGGTACTGTTTGTGCAGAATTTGTACGTTTCTCCCCATAACCTGCGTAGGTTTTCTCCAGCAGCTCCGGTTTCCTCCCACACTCCAAAGACGTACAGGTGTGTAGGTTAATTGGCTTTGGTAAAATTGTAAATTTTAGTGTGTGTAGGATAGTGTTAGTGTGCGGGGATCGCTGGTCAGCATGGACTTGGTGGGCCGAAGGGCCTGTTTCCACACTGTATCTCTAAATTAAACTGAACTAAATTAGACACCATGGAAACAGGCCCTTTGGTCCAACTTATCCATGCTGGCCAAATCACTTAATTGATCCACTTCCACTTGCCTGTGACTAGTGCATATCCCTCCAAACCTTTGCTATCCATGTACCTAACCATTCCAATATATCCTTGTAGTTGTACCCACATCTATAACTTGCTCTGGCAGTTCATTTCATGTCGGCACCACACTGTGTGAAAAGTTATCCCTCAGCTTTGTATTAAATCGTTCCCATCCTACTTCAAATCTAAGCCTTGACTTAGACTCTCCTAACCCAGGGAAAAGACTGCCTCTCATCACCTTATCCATGCCCCTCATGATACCTCTATGATTTCACACCTCAGCCTTATATGCTCCAGGAAAATAAGACCCAATCTATCTAACCTCACTATATAGTTCAAACGCTCAGCATTTGACACCATCCCCAAGAAACTTATTTCTACCCTTTCCAGTTAAATAACATCATCCTATAGCGGAATGGCCAGAACTGTATGCAGTATTATAAATGTGACCTTCTTCAGTCTGAAGAAGTGTCCCGACCTGAAACATCACCCATTCCTTCTCTCCAGAGATGCTGCCTGGCCCGCTGAGTTACTCCAGCATTTTGTGTCTACCTACAGTACTATAAATGTGATCTTCTTCAGACTGAAGAAGTGTCCCGACCTGAAACATTGTCCATCTATTGCCAAAGGAGGGGGGGCATGAAATGAACTGCCAGAGCAAGTTATAGAGGTGGATACAACTACAATACTTAAATGATACTCAGATAGGTACACGGATAGCAAAGGCTTGGGGGGATATGGGCTAGTCACAGGCAAGTGGGAGTAATCAACTAAGCGATTTGGCCAGCATGAATAATTTGGACAGAGCACGACAGGTGAGGTGAGGTGAGACGATTGACTCGCAGATGGTGGACAAAGGCCAGAGATGAAAAAGGAGAGAAAAGGAGTGAAATGTAAAGTCAGAGAGAGAGATATAGGTGGAGCTCCAGCATATAGATGAACAAAATATTTATTAGTCCTCAAAATTACATTGTCCCAAATTGCAACCACTGAAACACGGAATTAATTGCATTTGCGTTTTTGGGTCGAACAATTTATCTGCCTGGTTGCCATCGTTGACCTTCGCTTTGTTGTCAGCCAAGCCAAGGGACTACTCGTTTATCTGTTTTGACATTTCTCCTTATACCGCAGAGAGTGCCAAGCCTGCATCTGATCGACTGACTGATGAAGATGTAAATCTATTTTTGTCAGGGGATGAAATCTGTGTTATTAGGTCCAAGTTTACATCAGTCTTCCCACCCCAGTCTTCCCACACTGATGCATGGCAATGCTATCGCATCTGCAAGTATCAGAAAACTAGATTGACACAAAATGCCTGGGTAACTCAGCGGGGCAGGCAGCATCTCTGGAACGGTCTGAACAAGGGTCCCGACCCGAAACGTCACCCATTCCTTCTACCCAGAGATGCTAACTGCCCCGCTGAGTTAGACCAGCATTTTGTGTCTACGTAGAATCGGTGTAAACCAGCATCCTATATATCAGAGAACTAGAAGTGGCTGAGCTCCTCGTGCATTCAGTGACTCATGTTCTGACACCCCAAAGCCTTTCACAATCTGCAAGGCACGTGTCAGGAGTGTGGAAACACTGGAGACTGCAGATGCTGGAATCTCGAGTGAAAAGCAAAGTGCTGGAGGAACACAGCAGGTCAGAGTCTGAAGAAAGGTCTCAACCCAAAACGTCACCTATTCCTTTTCTCCAGAGATGCTACCTGACCCGCTAAGTTACTCCAGCCTTCTGTGCTTATAGTCATAGAGTTGTATAGCATGGAAACTTTGGTCCTTTGGCCCAACATGCTGACCATGATGCCCCATCCAGCTAATCCTGTTTACCAGCATTCTGTACCTTTCCTGTCCATGCACCTGTCAAAATGTCTCTTAAACATTGTCCTTGTACCTGCCTTGTTCCACATGGCCACCACACTCTGGGAGGAGAAAGTTGCCGCTTGGGTTCATGTAAAGTTTCTTCTCTCTCACTGTGAACATGTCCTCTAGTTTTTGATTGCCCCTCACAATGGGCCAAATGCAGGCAAATGGGATGAGTTAGATGGGGCACCATGGTTGGTGTGTATGAGTTGGCCATGCATTGCTTTAGGTGAATAGGAGAAAGTGTAAAGAAGATATGAAGGGCAAGCTTTTTAGACTGAAGGTGGTGGGTGTCTGGAATGAGCTGCCAAGGATGGTGATGGAGGCAGATTTGATAGTTGTATTTAAGAGGTTTTTGAGCAGGCGTATGGATATACAGAGAATGGAGTGAGCAGGCAGAGAAAATTGGTTTAGCTTAGCCTCAAGCTGGATGTGGGCATTATGGGCCAAAGGGCCTCGACCTGTGCTGTACTGTTCTAAGCTCCAGATCTTTCCTGTTTGAGAGACATGTGTCCTTCTGATAGAACTTTCCAGAGCTTTGACAGTAGATAGAAAGATATTGGTGTGCATGCAGCACATTGCCATTGTGCTCTACATTAATCTAGTTTTTAACTTTTTAGAGATAACGGCACCTACCATCTTTATACTAAAACTCTCGTTTGTTTGTTTGTTTGTTCCTGAACTACATCCAAAACAGTACATGATAGCACGACAATTTTAGGCCCACCTTACTTATCGTCGTCCCTTTGGTGCTAATGGAAGAGGTTTCATTGAAATCGGTGTTATATTTTTTAAGTTATTCACATTTTAAAGTCTAAATCTATCTCCTAGGGAGGGAGGGGGTGGAGGGAGGGGGGGAGGGGTGGAGGGAGGGGGGGGAGGGGTGGAGGGAGGGGGGGGAGGAGGGAGGATAAGGGGGGTTGAGGGGGATGGATTAGGGGGGAGGGGAAGGGGGAGGGAAAGGGGGAGGGAGGGAGGGAGAGGGGGAGGGAGGGGGGTTGGGGGAGGATAAGGGGGGTTGAGGGGATGGAGTGGGGGGAGGGGAAGGGGGAGGGGAAGGGGGCGGGAAAGGGGGGAGGGGGAGGGAGGGGGGTAGGGGGAGGGAGGGGGAGGATAAGGGGGGTTGAGGGGATGGAGTGGGGGGAGGGGGAGTGGGAGGGAGGGGGAGGAGGAGGGAGGGGGGAAGGGGAAGGGGAGAGAGGAGGGAGGGGGGAGGGAAGGGGGGAGGGTGAGAGAGGAGAGCGGAGGTGAGGGTGCTGCACCAATGCAGGAGAGGTTTGGGCCCAACGGGTCCACTTGGTCTAGTCAGAAATAAAAATACTGGTCCTTTAATGGTTTTACACTTTTCAGATAAGTCTTCCCTTCAGCTCCGTTGCTCCAAGGAAACAGCCCTAATAATGATTGCTCATCGTGCCTTTAGTTCTCAGCTTGGCTTCATTCCAATAAAGTCTCCCTGCATCTCTCCCAGTGCAATCCCATGCTTCCTGTCATGTAATATATAGTTCCTTTATTCAAACAGTAACAACGTCAGGCATTAATGCATTGTTTGTGGCAGATAAATCATACTTTTAATGATCGTAGTACTACTTAGATAGTTTATGGCCAAACCTGATTTTTTTTATAAATGGATCCCAAGATATTCACCTCCTGTTGGCAACACCTTCCCTAACTTCAAGGACAATAACATCTGCCTGACCCTTACCCAGACAGAAGGAACTGCAGATGCTGCAATCTTGAGCAACACACAAAGTACTGGAGGAACTGAACAGGTCAGGCAGTATCTGTGATGTGAATGAAGAAGGGTCCCAACCCAATATTTCATCTGTCCATTCCACCCACAGATGCTGCCTGACCTGCTGAGTTCCTCTAGCACTTTGTGGTTTGACCCTTACAATGGAAGCAACAATCATGACCAGCACTTCAACCCAAACCTTCACCTTAACAGACAATCTCTTGAGGCATACACTATTCATTCGGAAACAGGCATGAATATAAATATTACAACATCTCACCTCATATTGTTTCATATGTAATGAGTTAGTCTGCTTTCTCATCTATACCACAGAGTCATCTTGCACAAGTGCAAGTACAATGGAAGATTAATCAAACATTTTGCTGAGGGTCCACTTTGGTGCAGCAACAGGTTTGCGAGGAGCTGT
Source organism: Rhinoraja longicauda (assembly GCF_053455715.1). Taxonomy (NCBI): domain Eukaryota; kingdom Metazoa; phylum Chordata; class Chondrichthyes; order Rajiformes; family Arhynchobatidae; genus Rhinoraja; species Rhinoraja longicauda. Next base: position 43,155,340 of record NC_135970.1, on the reverse strand, counting down.
ATGAAATTGCAGAGAGTTGTGGATGTAGCCCTGTCCATCACACAAACCAGCCTCCCTTCCATTGACTCCATTTACACTTCACTCTGCCTCGACAAGGTCACCAGAGATTCTCACCCCGGTCACTCCCTCTTCTTCCCTCTCCCATCAGGCATGAGGTACAGAAGTGTGAAAACGCACACCTCCAGAATCAGGGACAGTTTCTTCCCAGCTGTTATCAAGCAACTGAACCATCCTATCCACAACTAGAGAGCAGTCATGAGCTACTATCTAACTCATTGGAGACCCTTGGACTGTCTTTAATCGGACTTTACTGCACTTTATCTTGCACTAAACGTTGTTGCCTTTGTCATGTATTGGTACAGTCTTTCTGCTGACTGGTTAGCACACACCAAATGTTCTTCACTGTACCTCGGTACACATGATAATAAACTAAACTAAACTAAACTCCCAACTCCCTCAGGCAGAAGATAGAAAAGTTTGAAACATGCACCATCAGATTCAAGAACAGCCTCTTTCATGCTTTTATCTGACTACTGAACAGACCTCTTATAAGCTAGTGCGTATTCCCGATCACTCCATTCTTTATATCTGCACTTTCTCTGCAGCTGCAGTATTAAATTCTGCCCTCGGTTTATTTACTGTTTACGTCTGCATGACCAGGTATCTCCTTGTGTGGTGTGATTTGCCTGAACAGCATGCAAATCCCAGCCCTTCACTGTATCTCGGTACATGCACGAATACCAACCCTGGACCAATGTCGAGAGGTGTCGGTCAGACAGTCATTGTGTTGTGTTATCTGTCATGTAATGGAGAACGTGTTTAGCTCACAGTCAAAGGGTTGGATGTTTCATTTATCCTAGCACTCCACGATAGTGCCAAGGGAAAGCTGATCGAGCTGTCAGAAGACTCACAGGTAACATGTCAGACTGAGTCCCTGCATATTCTCCAGGGATATAGAGTCATATAGCATGGAAACAGGCCCTTCGGCTCGACTGTGCCAACCAAAATGCCCATCCACACTAGTCACATTTGCCCATATTTGACTAATATCACTCTAACCCTTTTGTAAATCCCTGTACCTGTCTAAATGTATTTTAAACATCGTCTTTGTACCCATCTCTACAGCTTCCTTTGGCAGCTTGTTCCATAAATCCACCACCCTTTGTGTAAAAACATTGCCCCTCAGATCTGTTTGAAGCCTTCCTCCTCTCACCTTAAATATAAAGTAGTGCACGAGAAGTAGTGGAGAAATGCATCTAGTAAGATTACCACCTTATTGTACATTAAGTAGCTGGTGGACCTTCGTAACAACACTGATAAACATCCACATTAACATCTTGGAACAGATGATATTCCCTGAATGGTAGGTTTTATAAGCTGAAAGGATCAAATTAATTGCATCCATGAAATAAATGGAAGTTAAATCATATTTATTCCACAATCACAATCTTCTTTCCAGCTTTCAGCTACATATAAACTGCTTTACAACCTTTAATGTTGGGCGATGATAATCTGTTATCGGTGAACATTTATATTTGTGTAGGTAGGAACTGCAGATGCTGGTTTAAACTGAAGAAAGGCACAAAGTGCTGGAGTAACTCAGTGGGTCAGGCAGATTCTCTGGTGAAAAAGGATGGGTACTGTAATAAAGTGCTTAAGTACACGCTGAGATACAATGCATCATTTTATTGAAGCACTTACATCATAGGACCTGCAGTACATTACAGCTTGGGACACTTGTGATCCAGGTTCTGACCCAGAACGTCATCCATCCCTTTTCTCTAGAGATGCTGCCCGACCCACTGAGTTACTCGAACATTTCTATTTTGTTGCATTTGGTTCCTGTAAACAGATGGCACTACAGAACATCCATGCACAAGGACAGGTGAACTAGAAGTAGCAGTGGGCCACTCGGCCCCTCCAGCGTGACCTGCCTTTCACAAAGATCAAGAGAGATCGGATTATATCCTCAACCGGCATTGATCTTTCATCTTGTCTGTTAACGAATCTATCCACCTCTGCCTTAAAGATGCTTTAAAAGGATCAGCTTCCACGACCTTTGATAGGACTCGTGACCCTCTGAGGGGAACTAATTTGCCTGTCCTCTCCCTTATTTTGAAACAGAAACCATTTCCACAATCAAAGGCTCCTTTTAGAGACCTGATCATATTGTACAGTGAGCTGGACATGCCTTCAAAAGCAGTCAGTTTGCAGTCAGTTTCTTTATCCTGTGGCAATGTGTTCGTTTTCAAATAGACATCAAACTGGACTGCTTACAACCCAACCGTATGAACATGGAATTCTCCAATTTCAAGTCATTGTCTCCCTACTCTAGTTCCCCTCTCCCTCACCCACCCTAGGCACAGCATTTAGTGTTCTAGCAACCCAGGTTCAATCCAGACGCCCGGTGCTGTCTGTGTGGAGTTTGCTCGTTCTCCCTGTGACCATCTGGGTTTTCCCTGGGTGCTCCGGTTTCTTCCCACATCCCAAAAGCCTGCTGGTAGATTGGATGGTTGCTGCAGTTCGCACCTGGAGCAGGTTAATGGCAAAACTAGTCAAGGGGAAAGACAGGTAGGGAAGTGAGGGAGACTAAATTGCAAGAGGGAGAGGGAAATAAAGGGATTGCTCCCCTGAGAGCTAGCCTGTACCCAAAGGGCTGAATGGCCATCATCTGTGTCATTGTGATTCTAAAATAAAAGAAAACAATGCTTAGCCAGACTTTATCATTGCTCTTTGTGAAACCTTTGTAATGTGCCTGGTGGCTGCATCATTAAGGTTAAGAGGAACAAATGGGGGGGGGGGGGGGGGGGGGCAGGAACAGCTGCTGCTGCTGCCTCAGTCTGAAGAAGGATCTCGACCAGAAATGTCACCCAATCCTTCTATCCAGAGATGCTGCTTGTCTCGCTGAGTTACTCCAGCATTTTGTATCTATCTTGTATTCGGTGGCACGGCGGTAGAGTTGCTGCCTTACAACGTTTGCAGCACCAGAGACCTGGGTTCAATCCCGACTGCGGATGCTGTCTGTACGGAGTTTGTACGTTCTCCCGTGACCTGCCTAGGTTTTCTCCGAGATCTCCGGTTTCCTCCCACAGTCCAAAGACGTGCAGGTTTGTAGGTTAATTGGCTTGGTATAAGTGTAAATTATCCCGCGTGTGTGTAGGAGAGTGTTAATGTGCGGGGATCGATGGTCAGTGCGGACTCGGTGGGCTGAAGGGCCTGTTTCTGCACTGTATCTCTAAACCAAACTAAACTAAAAATAAGATCTTGTTCATGTTATTTTTGGCCTCAATTCCTTTTCGCTGCCTGATCTCCATAATCCTGAATTCCTCAGGAGTCCATAATTCCATCTACATAAGGTATAAAATGTCTCTTAAAGAAGTGCTACCTACTTTCTATTTTAAGTGATCAACCTCTTTACCTGAATCGTTGCCACCCAGTTATGGAATAATGCGCTGGTGATACCTACTCTCAGCATCTAACCTGTGAAGCTCCATTGAAATCCTGCATGTTTCAATGAGAACATCTCCCATTTAAAAAAAACGACCTAGTTCCACCCTCTCTGTTCAATTATCCCTCAAATACAGATTTCAATATCATTCTGGTGCTCATTGACTGCCAGGCAACCATCCCTCTCCAGGGTGGCACAGTGGTAGAGTGGTAGAGTTGATGTTTTACAGTACCAGGGACCCGGGTTTGATCCTGACTACTAGCGCTGGCTGTACGGAGTTTGTACATTCTCCCTGTGACCACATGGGTTTCCTCCCACACCCCAGACATACAGGTTTGTCGGTTAATTGGCTTCTGTAACTTGTAAATTGTCCCTAGTTTGTAGGATAGTTCTAGTGTCCGGGTTGGTCGCTGGTCAGGGCAGACTAGGTGAGGCAAAGGGCCTGTTTGCATTCTGGATCTCAAAAGTCTAAACAAGGAAACCATAACTGGAGGTGGTACTCCAGTGTAGTCTGACCAACTCTCTATGCAGTTGCTGAAGAAGTTTGAGGGTGTAGAGAGCTATGGGATAAATGCAGGCGAATGGGACTAGCTTGGTCAGCATGGACAAGGCGGGCAGAAGGGCCTGTTTCCATTTATTCACAAAATGCTGGAGTAACTCAGCAGGTCAGGCAGCATCTCGGGAGAGAAGGAATGGGTGACGTTTCGGGTCGAGACCCTTCTTCATGGTCTCTATGGCTCTATGAACATATCACTTCCCTGCTTCCATCTCTCTTGCAATGAAGACACTGAATGTAGAGACTTAATAGTTTCATGCTATTTATAATATGTTCCTTTCTATTCTTTCTATCAAGTAAATAATACATTTGCCCACTGGCCTTTATATCCAGTCACTGAACATATTTGCATTAATGAATAAACTCAGTATTTTAGTCACAATTTACATCTCCATCTTTGTTAGTATCAGGGGAAGACTGGGATATGATTCCTACTAATTCATTAATATAGATTATAAATAACTGAACCCAGCACTGATACCTGTGGCACCACTGTTTACAGCTTGCCAACATGAATATGACCTCTTTTATACTTACCTTTTGTTATCTCTCTGTTAACTAAAGTACTAAATGCTAATCTGTCAGGTTCAACCCCATGTGACCTTCCTTACCTTGTGCAATGTCATTTTATGAGACACTTTATCAAATACCTTTAGAAAATCCAGATGCATTCCATTTGCTGGCTCCCTTTTATCTATCCTGCTGGTTACATCCTTGAAGCAATTTTCTTAAAGCAAAGTTTCCCTTTCATAAATCTAACGGCTCCACCCCATCCTATTTGCTTTTCTAATGCTCAGATATCATTTTCTTGATAAAGGGTTCCAGGTTTATCCAGACTACCAATGCATCATAATCTACTTGAAATTTCAAACATGTAGTCATGGAATCACACACTGGGGAAACAAACTCACCCAGATCGATCAGGATGTTCCATCTAATCTAGTCCCATATACCTTTGTTTGTCACACATCCCTCTAAGCTATCCATGCACCTGTCTAAGTGTCTTTTAAATGCCATTGGTCGTATCTGCCTCAACTACTTCCTTTGGCTAATCATTCCATATAACCACCACCTTCTGTGTGAAAAGGTTGCCCCTCAGATTCCTATTAAATCTCTCCCATCTCACCTCAACCCATGCCCCTGGTTCTTGATTACCCTACCCTGGGGGAAAAGATTTGTTTTTCTATCATGCATTTACTATCTATTCCCCTCATAGACAATAGACAATAGACAATAGACAATAGGTGCAGGAGTAGGCCATTCAGCCCTTCGAGCCAGCACCGCCATTCAATGCGATAATGGCTGATCACTCTCAATCAGTACCCCGTTCCTGCCTTCTCCCCATACCCCCTCACTCCGCTATCCTTAAGAGCTCTATCCAGCTCTCTCTTGAAAGCATCCAACGAACTGGCCTCCACTGCCTTCTGAGGCAGAGAATTCCACACCTTCACCACTCTCTGACTGAAAAAGTTCTTCCTCATCTCCGTTCTAAATGGCCTACCCCTTATTCTTAAACTGTGGCCCCTTGTTCTGGACTCCCCCAACATTGGGAACATGTTTCCTGCCTCTAATGTGTCCAATCCCCTAATTATCTTATATGTTTCAATAAGATCCCCCCTCATCCTTCTAAATTCCAGTGTATACAAGCCCAATCGCTCCAGCCTTTCAACATACGACAGTCCCGCCATTCCGGGAATTAACCTAGTGAACCTACGCTGCATGCCCTCCATAGCAAGAATATCCTTCCTCAAATTTGGAGACCAAAACTGCACACAGTACTCCAGGTGCGGTCTCACCAGGGCCCGGTACAACTGTAGAAGGACCTCTTTGCTCCTATACTCAACTCCTCTTGTTACGAAGGCCAACATTCCATTGGCTTTCTTCACTGCCTGCTGTACCTGCATGCTTCCTTTCATTGACTGATGCACTAGGACACCCAGATCTCGTTGAACTCCCCCTCCTCCTAACTTGACACCATTCAGATAATAATCTGCCTTTCTATTCTTACTTCCAAAGTGAATAACCTCACACTTATCTACATTAAACTGCATCTGCCATGTATCCGCCCACTCACACAACCTGTCCAAGTCACCCTGCAGCCTTATTGCATCTTCCTCACAATTCACACTACCCCCCAGCTTAGTATCATCTGCAAATTTGCTAATGGTACTTTTAATCCCTTCGTCTAAGTCATGATTTTATACATCTCTATAATATAATATCTATGGTATGAGGGTCATCCTCATGCCATCCTAGCCTGCCCAACCTCCCCTGTACCTCAGGCCTTTGAGTCCTGTTAAGAAACATGTACATTTTCTCTGCACCCTTTCCATTTTAATGGCAACTTTCATGTAATTTATCTCGTGAGCCCTTGGTATTGTTACGTAATCTGGTGCTTCATCTGTAATAATACTAATTATGTTCAGCTTCTCACTCCCTTTTGGCCCTCAGTTGCCTATTGTGGTAGCATTGCTTTTATGTTGTCTGCTGTGAAAATTAAAACAAATAGTTTGTATCTGTGCCATTTCACATTTCCCATTATTAATCCTCTCGCCTCAGTTTCTACAGAGATTATATTTCAATCCGCACTTCATTGATTGCTAGCCTTTTTGCAATCTCTTGTAAGAGTTGGAAGAGGTGTTTTTGAAATGGAAATCTTTTATTAATCACCAGGCTTTGCATTCTGAATCTTAACAAGTGTGTGGTGTTGTGCTTTGGGTGGCCGAATGTAAGGGGAAGGTACATAGTTAATGGCAAGACCCTTAACAGCACTGGTTTGCAGAGGGATCCTGGGGTCCCAGGTCCACAGCTCCCTGACAGTGGCACACAGGTTAATTGAGTGACGTATATGGAATGCCCGCCTTCTTTGTTCCAGGGTATTGAGTGTAAGGGTCAGGACGTTATGTTACAGCATTATTCGACTTTGGCTAGGCCACATTTGGAGTACTGTGTGAAGGTATGGCTTGGAGGCTTTAGGGATGATGGAGAAGGGGTTCACCAATGTGCTGCCTGGATTAGAGGGTATTCGCTATAAGGAGAAGTTGCGCTAATTAGGATACTTAGATTGTTTTCTCTGGAGCATCAGAGGCTGAGGGGAGACCTGATAGAAGTCCATAAAATTATGAGAGACATAGATAGGGTAGACAGTTAGAACCTTTTTCCCAGGGTAGAAATGTCAAAGACTGGAGGGCGTAGGTTTAAGGTGATTTAAAAGAGATGTATTTTTACACAAAGAGTAGTGGGTGCTTGGAATAGTAAGTGCCAGGGATGGTGTTAAAAGCAGATATGAGTGGTGTTTAAGAGGCATTTAGAAAAGCACATGGATATGTAGGAAAATAACTGCAGATGCTGGTACAAATCGAAGGTATTTCACAAAATGCTGGAGTAACTCAGCGGGACAGGCAGCATCTCTGGAGAGAATGAATGGGTGACGTTTCGGGTCGAGACCCTTCTTCAGACTGATGTCAGGGGGGGCGGGACAAAGATAGGATATAGGTGGAGACAGTAAGACAGTGGGAGAACTGGGAAGGGGGAGGGGAAGAGAGGGACAGAGGAACAATCTAAAGTTAGAGAAGTCAATGTTCATACCGCTGGGCTGTAAGCTGCCCAAGCGAAATATGAGGTGCTGTTCCTCCAATTTGCGGTGGGCCTCACTATGGCACTGGAGGAGGCCCATGACAGAAAGGTTAGACGTTTCGGGTCGAGGTACTTCTTCAGACTGAAGAAGGGCCTCGACCTGAAACGTTACCCATTCCTTCTCTCCAGAGATGCTGCCTGTCCCGCTGAGTTACTCCAGCATTTTGTGTCTACCTTTGATTTAAACCAGCATCTGCAGTTCTTTCCTACACTCCTTATCATCTGCCCTCTCATATATTTGAACCTCCAAGATGTTTAGGAAAAGTACTCTCTCCAGCAGAAGTGCTCCTTATTTTTTTTACAAGCTAATTATCCTTGATAGCTTGCCTACATTAGTGAGTCTTGAATCCAAAGCAATTAACTACATTTCTTCAGCATCTATCAGGAAGCCACTGGCCTAGATTCATTTCATTTTAAGGCACTCAGACAGGAAGCTTTAGTCTTGGTGTTTGGGCTGTGATTTCAGATGGATCTCCGAGGTGAAAATGCGGCCATAAAAGCTTTCACATCCGATTCCTTCCGTAATGTCAATGGTGACCACGAGGAACTGGGAGTTTATTGAAAGCAACTGTGGCACAGTTGTAGTCAAGAAAAGCCCACTGTACCGTTAGAAAAGGAAGGTAGACAGATGGACACAAAAAGCTGAGGTAACTCAGCGGGTCAGGCAGCATCTCGGGAGAAAAGGAATAGGTGATGT